>NC_133325.1:781142356-781442356 GCF_042186555.1 Aquarana catesbeiana | reverse complement strand
ACCCCTCTCTGGTCAGACACACCCATCTCTGGTCAGACACACCTCTCTGCAGTCAGACACACCCCTGTCTGGTCAGACACACCCCTCTCTGGTCAGACACACCTCTCTCTAGTCAGACGCACCTCTCTGCAATCAGACACACCCCTCTCTGGTCAGACACACCCATCTCTAGTCAGACACACCTCTCTGCAGTCAGACACACCCCTCTCTGGTCAGACACACCCCTCTCTGGTCAGACACACCTCTCTCTAGTCAGACACACCTCTGTGCAGTCAGACACACCCCTCTCTGGTCAGATACACCTCTCTTTGGTCAGACACACCCCTCTCTGTTCAAATATACCTCTTTCTCTTCAGACACACCCCTCTCTGGTCAGACACACCCTTCTTTAGTCAGACACACCTCTCTCTGGTCAGACACACCTCTCTCTGGTCAAAAAACACCCCTTTCTGGTGACGCACCTCCTCTCTGGTCAGACCCACACCTTTCTGGTCAGACACACCCCTCCCCAGGGAGACACACCCCTGTCTGGTCATAGACACCCTCGCTACACCTTTCTGGTTAGTCCTACTGCTCTCTTGTCAGACACATCCCTATCTGGTCATAGACATACAACCCTCTTTGGTCAAACACATCTCTACTTGGTCAGACATGCCTCTCTCTGCTTAGATACACCTCTCTCTCTCTACCCCTACCTGGTTGGAAATCCCCCCCCCCCCCGCAATCCCTCAGGATTACAAGTCTAGAAAAGAAGTAACACATTTCCACTAAGAAGTATTTAAAGCCAGATGCATTTTAAGGCATGCTAAAGTGGCCTCTATATCAATATTTTTATGTGCTGTTTTAGAAAGCCATAAGTGTCATAGTGGCTGCATAAATTGCTTATTACGTGGTTTCCCCAGATTGCAATGCAACTCACAAATCATAGAGAGCCTATAAATTATCCCAGTAAAATATAGTTATCCATGTTAGTAATTCTTTTATTTTTTTTTTACATTCTTTTTAGCTCTTACACTAAACGCTTCACTTTCAGGAATTGAGCCTTTGGATCCTGAGCAGCTGTCTGGTTAATCCCTTTTATGTCATTTCGCGATGGTGGTAAATGTCGCCATAAGCCCACTCCAGCTGGGTAACAAGTGTATCGCCCCAGATTACCAGTGATCACAGAGCCTACGTGATTGATCATGTTTGGCAGATTGACGCCCCCGTAGAAGGACTCCCGTCTCCGTCCTCTATGGTGAGCCAACGTCTTGAGATGATTGGATTAGCGTGTTTGCGCCCTTTTGCAGACAGGTGCCTGTAAGCCTCTGCGGCCGGGATTGGCAGCTAAATTATTTCTTAACAACCTCAGACCCGGAGAAGTGAATTAATATATTCTGTCTCCTTCCCGGGTCTGGCAGCATCAAATCATGTTATAGAAAACATAAAAATCAGACGTCCATCAAATGAAGAGGCGCACGTGGGAGGAGGTGACATTGATGCGGCACCATTAAATATGAAATAATGTCTGTGCGCAACCTGATGTGTGTTCCATGCGGGGGAAAGAGATTCAAACGCACATGTGCAGTGCAGTCAGGAGGACCTTGGGTCATTGGGTGATCAGAAGAGGACTATCCTCATCACAAGATCATTCTCCCATAGCAAAATGGTCCTCAAAGAGTAACCTGAGAATAAAATTTCCCCACCCCCTCCTCTTCCCCATTGGTTGGCCCCTGTGCCATTCACTCCTAATTGCAGCATCGTCTCCTGCAGTTACACTGGTAAAGTTAACCACGGCCTTCCCTTCAGTCTTTCACAGCTGCACAGGCTCCTCCCCTGGACTGAAATGCCTTACTCTGGTTTCACCGCACACTATGAGCTTATCACAATGCGCATTAGAAGCTGTAGCAAGTCAGATAGAGCTCTCATATTCTTTCTGGGGGACGTTCATCACCCTCTAGCTCTTTCCTTGCAGCCTGGTTGTCCCTGTCCTGCCCCTTTTAGGGTGTGCTTTATCAGTCATGTACATGTGGGCGTGGTCTGCATGCAAATATAGCCTGCCTAGGACATAGGCATGCACATATATATAAATCTATATCTATACAGATATATCTATATATAATCGGCTGCCTGCTAGAAAATAAAAAAAGTGGCGATAATGGCATGCTGCATCCTATAGACTTCAATGCAAAAATGCCCCCCAGTGACTTTAATGCAAAATTGCGTCCCATAGACTTCAATGCACAATCATGTCCCATAGACGTTAATGCAAAAACGCCCCCTAGTGACTTCAATGCAAAATAGCATCCCATAGACATCAATGCAAAATTGAGTCCTAGTGACTTCAATGCAAAACCGCGTCCCATAGACTAAAATGCAAAATTGCATCCAATAGACTTCATTGTAAAGTCGTGTCCTATAGACGTCAATGAAAGATTGGTTCCCACAGACTTCAATGCAAAATCGCCCCCTAGTGACTTCAATGCAAATTGCATCCCATTAACTTCAATGCAAAATCATGTCCCATTAACTTCAATGCAAAATCACGTCCCGTAGATTTCAATGCAAAATCGCATCCCATAGACTTCAATGCAAAATCGCGCCCCGTAAACATCAATGCAAAATCTCCCACTAGTGACTTCAATGAAAAATTGCATCACATAGACTTCAATGCAAGATAGAGTCCTAGTGACTTCAGTGCAAAATCATGTCCCATAGACTTTGATACAAAATTGTGTCCCATAGACTTCAATGCCAAAAAAGCCCCCTGGTGACTTCAATGCAAAGTTGTGTCCCATAAAGTTTAATGCAAAGCCGTGTCCCATAGAATTCAATGAAAAATTGAGTCTCATAGACTTTAATGCAAAAACGCCCCCTAGTGACTTCAATGCAAAATAGCATCCCATAGATGTCAATGCAAAATTGAGTCCTAGTGACTTCAATGCAAAATCGCGTCCCATAGACTTCAATGCAAAATTGCATCCCGTAGACTTCAATGCAAAATTGCATCCCATAGACTTCATTGTAAAGTCGTGTCCCATAGACGTCAATGAAAAATTGGGTCCCACAGACTTTAATGCAAAATTGCCCCCTAGTAACTTCAATGCAAACTGCGTCCCATTAACTTCAATGCAAAATCACGTCCCGTAGACTTCAATGCAAAATCGCGCCCCATAGACATCAATGCAAAATCTCCCACTAGTGACTTCAATGCAAAATTGCATCACATAGACTTCAATGCAAGATTGAGTCCTAGTGACTTCAATGCAAAATCATGTCCCATAGACTTTGATACAAAATTGGGTCCCATAGACTTCAATGCAAAACGGAGTCCTAGTGACTTCAATGCAAAATCACGTCCCATAGACTTAAATGCAAAATTGTGTCCTATAGACTTCAATGCAAAATTGTGTCCCATAGACTTCAATGCAAAATCGCTTCCCATAGACTCCAATGCCAATAAAGCCCCCTGGTGACTGCAATGCAAAGTTGTGTCCCATAAAGTTCAATGCAAAGCCGTGTCCCATAGAATCCAATGAAAAATTGAGTCTCATAGACTTTAATGCAAAAACGCCCCCTAGTGACTTCAATGCAAAAACGCCCCCTAGTGACTTCAATGCAAAATGGCATCCAATTAACTTCCATGCAAAATCGCCTCCCATTGACTTCAATGCAAAATCGTGCCTCATAGACTTCAATGCAAAAACGCCCACTAGTAACTTCAATGCAAAATGGTGTCCTATAGACTTCAATACAAAACTGCATCCCGTAGACTTCAATGCAAAATTGAGTCCTAGTGACTTTGATGCAAAATCGCGTCCCATAGACTTAAATACAAAATTGTGTCCCATAGAATTTGCATCAAAGTTGCACTCCAAAGTGGTGTTGAAACCACACATGTGAGGTATCGTTAGAGTGAGAGCAATAATTCTAGCCCTAGACCTTCTCTGTAACTCAAAACTGGTAACCTGTAGATTATAGATATTAGATATTAGCTATATTAGATACTAGTTAGTTATTCTTTTGAATTTTCGTATTTTCTTTCTTATTTTTGGATTTTTGAATTTTCAGATTTTCGATTTTTCGGATTTACGAATTTACAAATTTTCAAATTTACGCATTTCGAATTGCGATCATAAGAAATGACCCGAAAAACGAAAAAAAAAAATGAATGAAACAGAAACGAAAACGAACACATTTTTCGGCAGTGCACACGTCTTAAATTTGTAAACGTCACCAATGGAGATTTTTAAGTGCCAAAGTTTGTCACCATTCCGCAAGCGGGGTGCAATAATTTTCGAACCATGACATGTTGGGTATCAATTTACTCGGCGTAACATTATCTTTCATAATATAGAAAAAAATGTTACTGTTGTCTTATTTTTTAATTAAGAAATGTGTATTTTTTCCAAAACAATTGCGCTTGTAGGACCGCTGCGCAAGTACGGTGTGACATAAAGTAATGCAACAACATATATATATCCTAGATTGTAAGCTCTAACGAGCAGGGCCCTCTGATTCCTCCTGTATTGAATTGTATTGTACTTGTACTGTCTGCCCTCATGTTGTAAAGCGCTGCGTAAACTGTCGGCGCTATATAAATCCTGTATAATAATAATAATAATAATATATATAAAATAACTTGTAAGCAACAAGTCTCAAAAAGAGGCTCGGTCCTTAAAGTGGTGTTCTGGCCGAAATTATATTTTTAAATAAAAATACCCCTATAATACACAAGATTAATGTATTCTAGTAAAGTTAGTCTGTAAACTAAGGTCTGTTTTGTTAGTTTATAGCAGTAGTTTCTTATTTTATAAACTTACAGCAGGCCGTGGCCATCTTAAGTGTGGGCATCTGAAGCCAGACTGTATTTCTTCCTGGATCTCATCCTCGCACATGCTCAGTGCAGCACAAGCAGTGTAATAGGTTTCAGGTCAGGTTTCCATAGCAATGGCAGTGTCAGAGGAAGTTGCTGCCCCTTCCCAGAAGGCATTGCAAACAGGAAATGATGCGATGGGCCGCGGCCAGGGAGGAGGAAGTGAAAAATGAATACAGCAGATATACATTAAATGCTGAGAAAAAAAATTTAAAAATATCCAATTCGTTTACAGTGCACAGTTTCGTGAGGGATGCTGAAGAGTTGTAAAAGTGGGTGGAACTCCACTTTCAGTGATTAAATATGCCCCATAGAGCTAAATGAAAGTCAAGTTGAATAATATTAAAAAAATAAGCAACCGCTGTGATCCATTTTAGAAAGCAATGAGGCACACCAGTGGTGTGTGTTTTTTGCTTCAGCCCCGGAAGATTTTACCCCCTTCCTGACCAGAGCACTTTTTGCGATTCGCCACTGCGTCGTTTTAACTGACAATTGCACGGTCGTGCGACTTTACACCAAAACAAAATTGACGTCCTTTTTTCCCCACAAATAGAGCTTTCTTTTGGGGGTATTTGATCACCTCTGTGGTTTTTATTTTTTTTGTATTTTTTTTGCACTATAAACAAAAAAAGACAATTTTGAAAAAAAAGCAATATTTTTTTACTTTTTGCTATAATAAATATCCCCAAAAAATATATAAAAAACCACATTTTTTTCCTCAGTTTAGGCCGATATGTATTCTTCTACATATTTTTGGTAAAAAAAAAATCACAATAAGCGTATATTGATTGGTTTGTGCAAAAGTTATAGCGTCTACAAAATAGGGAATAGATTTATGGCATTTTTATTTTATATTTTTTTTATTAGTAATGGCGGCGATCAGTGATTTTTATTGTGACTGCGACATTATGGCGGACACATCAGACACTTTTGATACTATTTTGGGACCATTGTCATTTATACAGTGATCAGTGCTATAAAAATGCACTGATTACTGTGTAAATGACACTGGCAGGGAGGGGGTTAAACACTAGGGGGCGATCAAGGGGTTAAGTGTGTCCTAGGGAGTGATTCTACCTGTGGGGGGGATGGGCTACCTAGGACATGACAGCGATCACTGCTCCCGATGACAGGGAGCAGTAGATCTCTGTCATTATACAAGGCAGAACAGGGAAATGCCTTGTTTACATAGGCACCTCCCCGTTCTGCGGCTCCGTGACACGATCGCGGGACACTGGCAGACATAATTTTCGCGGGACCGGCGGGCACAGTCACGCTGTACACGGCGGGCGCGCGTGCACGCTAGCCCCACCAATTAAAAGGGGCCTACAGGTACGCCCATTTGCCCACCGCTGCCATTGTGCCGACGTATATCGGCGTGCAGCGGTCGGCAAGTGGTTAACACGCGCGCTGGTGTGAATGAGCCCCTTCGCTTACTATCACTTGAATGGCTACAAAGACATTAAAATGTATTGTGATTCTGTGCATAGGCAGCAGCATACACGGGGTACCCCGCTGAATATGTGTTAGTACAAGTGCACGGAAAGTCATCCAGGCGTGTGATGTTTGTGTTCCGTTCAGATCGCGGTGCTTCCCGGCTCCGCTCCCGTGACATTCTCTTGACAGACGTCCAACATGCGGCTTCAGGAGGCTCTCCGCCATTCCTATCAGAAGGATTGCAGACACAAATCTCCTTAATAATACATGTACCTCAAAAAAAAAAAAAAAAATCAGAAAAAATATCAGCTGGCTGCGAGTCAGGGACTCTGTCCAGGTACCAGTGTTTATTTTATGGAGCGGTATATTTTTTACTGTCGACTCCGATTTAGCGGCCGATGATTTAATGTGTTCTTTCTCGGGATTGGCCGCTCACTTCGCCCAGGAGAGATAATGTTCTTGGCTTTTTCCAGAGTACAAGACTCTTTCTTTTATTCCTCTTCAAGTTCAGCGTCTGCATTGTTCTCGAGACATGCTTTTTTTTTAATCCGAGTGCCACGTTTGTAATAAACAGTAATAAAAACAAAAATACAAAAAAAAAAACTTGCTAGTGTTGGTGTAACCTAAAATCAGAGTTCCCGGAGAGACTACGCTTTGACTATTAAAGCAGAACTTCACCCAAAAAAGGGGAAGTGCCGCTCTTCTTCCTCTTCCCAGAAAGGAAATCGCTCCAACGTGGACTTTATAGGCAGGTTAGGGGAGTGTGAAGAAGTATTGCAAGGTATAAAATATAGCAAAGTTTATTCGTTACACGATATAAAAGTAATTTCCAAGAGGGGACAATAAAATACATAAGAGCATGACAAATACAAAAACAAAACGAGCACCCAATTCGTAAGGTAGGCTGGAGCACCGAGCTGGCCAAAAAATTGAATAATGGCCCAACGGGCTTCGAGGTGTTTACAGCTGAACCCAAACCCAACGCGTTTTGGAAATCTTTGGTATATTCTTTCTTCAGGGTAGAAGAAAAGGGTGCACAAAATAGGTAACCATCATGTGCAGGACATCAGGTGCATATTAATGGTATCGTCCAGCGGGACATCAGATTCAACTCAATAGGACACATGCAGGCGTAGCCGAACCCAAAAACCCAACTCCGTGCAACATACGTAAGCAGTAAGACACTATAAATTACCCCCACCGAGAGGAGTAAAAGGGGTTTTGTGAAAAGAGCATCAGTCCACCTGCTGTGAGGCTGATAGAACATCAAAATGTTCTTCCTCTTCCCACCCCTCTCCTCTTTAACATTTGGCACTTTTTTTGGGGGGAGGGTCCCTGATCTTGACAGGTACCGGCTCCCCCACTTCCAAATGGATCACCGCGGAAATCCGAGTGGAAGTCTAGCCCCCATCCCTCCTTCCCGCAGCCTTCTTGGACACATCACAGGTCCAAGAGAACGGCAAGAACATTCGCAAAGCACAACGTGGCTTGCGTAAGCACAGTTGGAACCTGCCTGTGAATCCGCAAGGCTTCACTGCCGGTTTCCCTTAGTCAAGTTGCCAGCGCCTGCACCCAAAGTTGATTGAAGAATTGGGTGGGTTAGGACCGCGCTGGATCCAGGGGCAGTTTAAAGTAATCAGCCACAGTGTTTTTTGGGGGGAGACTGGAGCTCCTCTTTAAGTTTTCCATACACGTTTACATCAGATTCCATGGCTTTTAGTGTCTATGTGTACTTGAAAAAATTTACAGTTTTTTCCTTTAATTCTTTCACATGTGACTAAGTACTCTTTCAGACGGGTGGCCTAAAGTGTCCCAATTCAGCCAGACGGGGCTGTACAGATGCCGTAGCCATTTTGCCACACTGCATTTTTGAACTCGGGGTCCAGAGTTTGACAGGCAGTACCATCTGCCAAACTCACCTATTATGTTTAATGGGGTCGATTGTGATGGGGCATACATACCCTATCAAAGGGGGGCCAGGCTAGAAAAATCTCCATAATAAGGGGGATTTTAGAGAAAGAATGCAGAGGTGCCAGCCATGGTGGCTCTTCGGCTTTATCCTCCGACATGACAACCTTGGCTATCGATAATGTGGCTAAGATCAATTGTAGTATCTATTCTTACTCGTTTTCTGGGGTGTGATGGAGAAATTGCATATTTCATATTTCCTTATTAAAGTTGTCTCACAATATCTAAAGCCTCCAATTTCCGGGTTACCTTAGCTGACTTGATACCAAAGGAATGTCATGGCAAACTGACCAAGTCCTTAAAAGGTCATGTTCCTTGCAAGGGGAGTTGGTCAACAGTTGACCATTTCCTTACATACAACGTTCTATATACACAGCTAAAAACTTGGAATTATCAGTCTTTACCAGGGCAAGTATGCACCTAGGTCATCTGTAGACATGAGCGCCGTCAATAATTTTTTTTCGTTTCGTTCCATCCGTTTCGTATTAAAATTAATTTGTAATTCGTGTCCGAAATTCAATTTGGATTCATACGAAATAAGAATTTTCGTTAGGTTCGTAAACTTTTCGTAACAATAACGAACGTTCGTTATGATAAATTTACCATTATGAGGAGCTCCCACCATCCCTGTGCTGTGCTGACTTCCTGGGGTTTTTAACTTTTAGGTTCATTAACTTTTCATGACAATAACGAAAGTTCGTTATGATAAATTTATCCGAAGTTCGTAAACGAAATTTCGCACATGTCTAGTCATCTGTGCCACACCGCGTATGCAGGCGGGACTCAGTGGCGAAAAGGCATCTTTAGTTAAGTATTCTTGTTATATTTTCTAATATTATTACATTTGCTATCTGTATCTGTCATTACTAAATTAAATGTTATACTTAGTAATATTTGTGTGACCTTTCTTTGCACATCTCAAATGCAACCCCAAAAAACATAAACTATCATGTAACTGTGATAAAACAGGGAAGAAGAAAGCTGGTGTCAAATTTAGAATTTTGCTTTGTTCACTGGTCCAACTAATTTAGTGGGATTATGGTGTGGGGGTTGTTTTTCAGGGGTTGGACTTGGCTCCTTAGTTCCAGTGAAGGGAACTCTTAAGGCGTCAGCATACCAAGACATTTTGGACAATTTCATGCTCCCAACTTTGTGGGAACAGTTTGGGGATGGCCCCTTCCTGTTCCAACATGACTGCGCACCAGTGCACAAAGCAAGGTCCATAAAGACATAGATGAGCGAGTTTGGGGGGGGGGAATTTGACTGGCCTGCACCTCAACCTGATGGAGCACCTTTGGGATGAATTACAACGGAGACTGCGAGCCAGGCCTTCTCGTCCAACATCAGTGCCTGACCTCACAAATGCGCTTCTGGAAGAATGGTCAAACATTCCCATAGACACACTCCTAAACCTTGTGGACAGCCTTCCCAGAAGAGTTGAAACTGTTATAGCTGCAAAGGGTGGGCCAAACCAATATTGAACCCTACGGACTAAGACTGGGATGCCATTTAGGTCCATGTGTGTATGTGTAAAGTCAGGCGCCCCAATACTTTTGGTAATATAGTGTATATGAGTAACCTGCAGCGGCCAGTGCATCCCTACACCTTTAAGGTTGGGTGGGCTCTCTCCAGGCATACCTGCTCTTAATCTTTCCATTATTATATATGTTTTCCAGTTCAGGAGACTCTCAAAATGATTGATGAGTTATGCCGCATACACACGAGCAGACTTTTCGACCAGACTGGTCCGACGGTCTATCCGACGGACTTTCAGCGGACTTCCAACGGACTTGCCTACACACGATCACACCAAAGTCCAACGGATTCGTACGTGATGACATACAACCGGACTAAAATAAGGAAGTTGATAGTCAGTAACCAATAGCTGCCCTAGCGTCAGTTTTCGTCCGTCGGACTAGCATACAGACGAGCGGACTTTTCGATAGGAACTGGGTCCGGCGGAGTTCCGACGTAAGGATATGAAACACGTTCCAAATCTAAAGTCCGTCAGATTTTCGACCGAAAAAGTCCGCTGCAGGTCCGATGAAGCCCACACACAGTCAAATTAGGTCAAAACTAGGTCCGTCGGACCAGTCCGGTCGAAAAATCCGCTCGTGTGTACGCGGCATCAGGATTGCAGTACACTTGGGTGCCGTGACGTAGTTTCTGCAGCTTACGCATATATTTGCTAATGTGTGCAAACTAAACCCTTTGTTTTTAGCATGAATTGTTAGACGGGGTCAGTTTGGTTTGTTACAGGCTGGCTGGTAAGTGAGCTGGGAATTTTTGTTTCTTGTTTTTTGACATGAGCCGCCCTTCCATGTCTGACTTGCTGCAAAGGCCAGGTATAGGTTGGGGTGGTTGCCATTTCTATGTTTTATACGAGACCATCTCTGCGATAAGCCTGGGTTTGGATTTCAGCACCTCTGTGCCCAAAGTTCTTATGAGATAAACGCAAATCTTCTAAAAATCCACAGACGGAAAAAGAAAAAAAAAAAAGTGAAGCAGTTTTATCATCATTATTTTTTTTTTTTTTCCATTTTTATATTCCAAGAGCATCATTATATAGGATTACTCTGACTCTACAAAGACCAGATTTCCCATTACTATGATAGGTGTCACTTTGACACCTTGATATTCACAGAAGTCGGAGTAGATTATGGACATTAGAAAAAAAAAAAAAAAAAAGTAGGAGAAAGGAGAGTTTTCTTCAAGGATCAAAGTGGACGTGAGACATGAAGATTAAAGTAAAATTCTGCAGAGATAAATCGCTTCCATGTAGCAACGATGCAAGGCCTTGATGAATGCGACTATGGGTACAATATAATATGTAAAGTAGGGCTTCTTTTATTAGAACAGCGCAAGCCGGTGGTGGAAAACGGCGTTCTACGGTCGCGTAATTAAAGGTCCTTGTGTTGTCAGGTCAATGCTTAAGTAACAAGGGCACATGTTGCTCTTTATAAGGAGATAATGTTTCCTTGCTTTAGCGGTAGACTACGCAGTGCGATGAGATACATGACTAATGTGATTTAATGGGGATAGAAAAAAAAAGAAGAGAAAAATAGAGCAAATGGAAAAAAAAGCACCTTATGGAAAATTGTATAACTAAGTATCTTTCATCGAAAATGTTTGCTTTCGGATGGCTTAGGGTTGTGATGTTAACCACTTTAGGTCCACTCCATAGCAGTTTTACCTGTGCACCGGATCGCATATATATATATATATATATATATATATATATATACATATATATACATGATCTGGCTCTCCTGGGTAGGGGGGTGCGCATGTGCAGTGCCGGTGGCTCGCTCCCACTGTGACCACACACAGCGGGAGGTAGCGGTGGGTAACGCAGACTCGATGTCCGCTGGGCCCCGCCAATGATCCTGTGTAGAGGCAGAACAGCGGTCTGCCTATGCAAACGATCGCCGCTCTGTCAGTGGGGAAGGCATGGATCCCGTGGAAGGCTGGCCCTACCATGGGTCCCACTGGGTCCATCGGACCCAGGCAGCACTTTGAGATGGGCGGTAAATTGACTCCCAAGATTTATTTTAACAGCAGTTTTGTGTGTTATCCAGGGGTGGACTGGGCTGGCTCCGCTGCACTGTAAAAAGGCTGCCCTCAACACGTCTATATACTACCCTAGCCTGTCTATATACTACCCTAGCCTGTCTATATTCTACCCTAACCTGTCTATATACTACCCTAGCCTGTCCATATACTACCCTAGCCTGCCCCTTTACCGCCCTAACCTGTCTATATACTACCCTAGCCTGTCTATATACTACCCTAACCTGCCCCTATACTGCCCTAACCTGTCTATATACTACCCTGGCCTGTCTATATACTACCCTAGCCTGCCCCTATACTGCCCTAACCTGTCTATATACTACCCTAGCCTGTCCAAATACTACCCTAACCTGTCAATATACTACTCTAACCTGTCTATATACTACCCTAGCCTGTCCATATACTACCCTAGCCTGCCCCTATGCTGCCATAACCTGTCTATATACTACCCTAGCCTGCCCATATACTACCCTAGCCTGCCCCTATACTGCCATAACCTGTCTATATACTACCCTAGCCTGTCCATATACTACCCTAACCTGTCAATATACTACTCTAACCTGTCTATATACTACCCTAGCCTGTCCATATACTACCCTAGCCTGCCCCTATACTGCCCTAACCTGTCTATATACTATCCTAGCCTGTCCATATACTACCCTAGCCTGCCCCTATGCTGCCATAACCTGTCTATATACTACCCTAGCCTGCCCATATACTAACCTAGCCTGCCCCTATACTGCCATAACCTGTCTATATACTACCCTAGCCTGTCCATATACTACCCTAGCCTGCCCCTATACTGCCATAACCTGTCTATATACTACCCTAGCCTGTCCATATACTACCCTAGCCTGCCCCTATACTGCCCTAACCTGTCTATATACTACCCTGGCCCACCCTTTACTACCCTAGCCTGCCCCGTACTGCCCCAGCCCACCCATATACTACCCTAGCCTGCTACTATACAGCAATCCCAACATTTTATTCTTGGACCCAGGCAGCACAATGTCTTGGGTCAGCCCTGATCCTGTGTCTGTGCAAAGCAAGGACTAGGATAAATGTCTTCCCCTAGTAAAAGCGCCTCCCACACTGTAATAAAACACTGGCTAGGCACAAACTTAACCATCCCAGCCAGTGTCATTAGTACAGTGACAGTGCATATTTTTTGCACTGATCACTGTATTAGTGTCACTGGTTCCAAAAAGTTTCAGTTATTGTCCGAATGTCCACCGCAAAATTGCAGTCCCACTATAAGTCGTTGATCGCCACCGTTACTAGTAAAAAAAAAAAAAAATAAAAATGACGCTATAACTTTTGCGCAAAACAATCAATATACGCTTCTTAGGATTTTTTTTAACCAAAAATATGTAGCAGAATACATATTGGCTTAAATTGATGAAGAAATTTAAATTGTTCAATTTTTTATTGTTTTATAGCAGAAAGTAATTTTTTTTTTTTTTTTCAAAATTGTTGTTTTTTTGTTTTTTTTTTGTGCATAAAATAAAAAACTCAGAGGTGATTAAATACCACCAAAAGAAAGCTCTATTTGTGGGATAAAAAGGACACACATTTTACTTGGGTACAGCTTTGCATGACAAGCACAATTGTCTGTTAAAGTAATGCAGTGCTGTATCGTAAAAAAATAGCCTGGTCATGAAAGCGGGTAAATCTTCCGGCGGTCAAGTGGTAAAAGGTAAAATAAAAACTTCAGCCTTTACAACCACTTTAATCCATGTCATTGCTGTGCACCGATTTTCTGATGGTGATAACTGTGGACCATGCTTGCATAGTGAGTTTTTGGCATGGCCACTTGTAGCCATTATCAGAGGTGTACGTGACCGGGTGGCAATTCAGGAGTCACAATTGGGAGACAACTGTCACCCCATAAGAGGAAGTCCGTGAACAAGGACCTTAAGTTATTGAGATTTCAGTACTTGGCTCTACATCTACTTCAAGTCAGTGGTCTCCAAATTGCGGCCTGGGGGCCAGATGCGGCCCTTTGCTTGCTTTTATCCAGTCCTTGGGGCACTATTTCATTCACTGGTACCAACAATGGGGCATAATTTCCCCCACTGACAGCAATGAAGGGGCATAATTCCACTCACTGACACCAACGATGGGGCACAATTCCTCCCACTGCCACCAATGATAGGACACAATTCCTCCAATGACACCAATAATGGGGCACAATTTCTCCCAATTATACCAATGAAGGGACACAATTCCTCCCAATAATACCAATGATGGGGCCCAATGACACCAATGAAGGGACACAATTCCTCCAAATGACACCAATGATGGGACACAATTCCTCCAAATGACACCAATGATGGGGCACAATTTCTCACAATGACACCAGCAATGGAGCCCAAAGACACAAATGATGGGACACAGTTCCTACCAATGACGCCAACAATGGAGCCCAAAGACACCAATGGTGGGCCACAATTCCTCCCAATAATGGGCCACAATTTCTTTCAATGGCACCAATGATGGAGCACAAGTTCTCCCAATGGCAGCAATGATGTGGCATCATTTCTCCCAATGATTCCAATGATGGGGCACAATTTATCACAATGACACCAACAATGGAGCCCAAAGACACAAATGATGGGACACAGTTCCTCCCAATGACACCAACAATGGGGCCCAAGGACACCAATGGTGGGTCACAATTCCTCCCAATGATGGGCCACAATTCCTTCCAATGACACCAAAGATGGGGCACAAGTTCTCCCAATGGCACCAATGATGGGGCATAATTTCTGCCAATGATTCCAATGGCACACTTTCTTCCAATGAACCAGCAATGGGGCCCAATGACACCAATTATAGGACACAATTCCTCCCACTGACACCAAAGTTGGGGCATTTTTTTTTAACACTGACGTTGGGACCTTCTCTACTCCCATTGGCCACAGCCCGGCCCTCCTGAAGTCTGAAGGGCAGTAAACTGGCCCTTTGTTTAGAATATTTGGAGACCCCTGCTTTAAGTTATAGGGAACCCACATCAGTGATAACTGGAAGATGCGTTACAAAAACACATATGGTGAAAAATCAAATAGATACATTTATACGGTGAGTTGTCAGAATGAGGACATGTCAGGCCGGCCTAGGAAGCTGTCCAGACTCTTCACGCTTCTTCGACATCTAAGGGCTCCGATTCCATGGAATCTGATTTTAAAACAAGCTTCACGCTTGCCAACTTTCGGAGACCGGCTCCTGAGAACTCCGGCTATCCAGAGAACTCTTTGAGTCCTCGATTCTGACATCTGGCTCCGCGTTTGAAACCGAGCCGAACCTCAGAAAATCTGAGATGGACTCAAGCTGTGATCCGTCTGTGCTGTGCAGATGTTCCTGGGTCGCCTGGGAGGAAATCACAATGTTACAGCAATCTTCATCTACACGGCAGAACATTGTAGTACACTGTATCAGCAAATTTCACCCACCCCCGTCAGCCCCGTACTAATTAGTGAAAGGACCCATGAAACCAGAAAAAGCAGAAGACCTGGATGACAACTTGGATTACAGCAAGTTCTAGAAGTGCTCTGATTTTGTGATCAACTTTAACCACTTGAAGACCGGGCTTTTTCTTCCACTTTTTGTTTACAAGTTTAAATCAGTATTTTTTTTTTATGGAAAATTACTTAGAACCCCCAAACATTATACATTTTTTTTTAGCAGAGACCCTAGGGAATAAAATGGCGATTATTGCAATTTTTTATGTCGCATGGTATTTGCGCAGCAGTTTTTCAAACGTAATTTTTTGGGAAAAAATACATTTTTTTTTGAAAATTTTTATTCAAGTTTAAACATTACATCAATGTTCAGAAAAAATAACAAAACAAGCTGGAAAAAATACATTTTAATGAATTAAAAAGAAAACAAATCACAAAATTTACCCCAATTTTTTTTTGTATAATATTAAAGATGATGTTACACCAAGTAAACAGATACCTAACATGTTATGCTTTAAAATTGCGCACGCTCGTGGAATGGCAACAAACTACGGTACTTAAAAAACTCAATAGGCAACTTTTTAAATTCCTTTACAGGTCACCTATTTAGAGTTACAGAGGAGGTCTTGTGCTAGAATTATCGCTCTAATGCTTGCGGCGATACCCCATATGTGAGGTGCGAACACTGTTCACGTATGTTACATGTGTTCGCTTCTGCGTGCAAGCACAGAGGAATAGGGGGCGCTTTAACTTTTTTTTTTTCTCTTATTTATTTAACTTTTTTTTTTACATGGTCCCTATATTTTTTATTTTTTTTATCACTTTTTGCTTTCTAAAAAAAAAATGTACTTCCAGCCTGGACCATAGGTGACGTCATGATGTCGCTCCGGTCCTCCAAGGCCATAGAGGCGATCCTACTCTTTGATCACCTATGGGAGCAGCAAGCCTCACCGTCGGATCCTTTCTCGGGAGAACCTGCAAAAACGGTAAGCCCGAGAAACACCGATAATACTGGGGTTATGGCTGATTTCTTCAGCTATAATCCCAGTAAACCATTTGCAAACCGCAACATTTATATATGTATTGCGGTCCGCAAGTGGTTAAAGTGGAACTTCAATGTAAACATTCATAGACAAGCAGAGTATTGGAAAATAGAAAAAAAAAGATTTAAAAAAAAAAAAAGATACTACTTTTTTTCAAGCACCAGGTTTTACCCCCTTTGTGACTAGACCATTTTTATTTTTTATATTTTACTCTTCAGAACTGTGCTAATTTTGCTGGTAATTGTGCGGTCAATCGATGCTGTACCCAAATTAAATTTATATCATTTTTTTCACAGAAATAGAGCTTTTTTTTTGGTGGTATTTGATCACCACTGGGTTTTTTTATTTTTTACTATATAAACAAAAAAAGATCGAAAATTTTGAAAAAAAAAAAATACTTTCTGTTTTAGAACATATCCAATAAAATCAAATTTATTCATAAATTGGAGCCAGAATGTATTCTGCTACATGTCTTTGGTAAAAAGAAAATCCCAGTAAGTGTATATGGTTTGTGGAAAAAAGTCATAGCGTCTACAAACTAGAGTATATATAATGGATTTTTTTTATTGTTTGTTACTGTATACGAATGGGAAAAAAAAGACTGAACATTTTGAAAAAAAAAAAAGGTTCTGCATTTTGCTATAAAAGATCCAAAATATCCAATAAAAATAAAAAAATAAAAAATCAAATGGCAGGCCAAAATGTATTTTGCTACATGTAATTGGTAAAAAGAAAAATCCCAATATGTGTGACTGTGGTAGGGTGGCAGACAATTTTGTGCTAACAGACACAATGTAGAAGGGTCACTAACTGACACTGATGTTGCTAGTTTATATCTACAACTCATGATAAAACTCATGATACATTAGTGTGATGGTCAGTGGGAAGAATGCTCCTCGGAGGTTGCCTAAGGGTTCCTTGAGGGTTCCTCCAGAGGTTGCCTAGGGGTTACTTGAGGGTTCTTCCAGAGCAGCCTTTCTCAACCTTTTCAACACAGAAGAACCCTTGAAATAAATTTCCAATCTCAGGGAACCCCTGCTAAAAATGACTAAGTCTACAACTCATGATACATTAGTGTGATAGTCAGTGGTAAGCATGCCCCTTACACTTGTGGTGATTAGGAAGAATTACCCCCTTATAGATAGCTAAAAAGATCAATGGTGTCAGTGAGAACTTATCTGAGAGGTAGAAATTACTAATTGTTCAAGGAACCCCTAGCAACCTCTGGAGGAACCCTCAAGGAACCCCTAGCAAACTCTGGAGCAACCTCTGCTGGAGGAACCCCAAGCAACCCTTAGCAACCTCTGGAGCAACCCTCGAGGAACCTCTGGACCAACCCCTAGCAACCTCTGAAGAAACCCTCAAGGAATCCCTAGCAACCTCTGGAGAAACCCCCAAGGAACCCCTAGCAACCTCTGAAAAAACCCTTAAGGAACCCCTTGCAACCTCTGGGGGAACCCTAGAGTTTCATGTAACCCTGTTTGGTGAAAACCTGATCTAGCCTGACTATCTCTGGCTCACCTCTATCATTCATTGTATTTAGGTTCTTTCAATAATGGAGATTCAGCATCACATGTGGGGTAGTCTGCATGCAAATACAGTCTGCCTAGGAACACCCACACTGACACCCACCCATCGATGCATTTTGATATTTGCAAACCCCTCCCAAGACCTGCCCACTGTGTGCATCAGGGCTCTTGAAAGGGGTACTGAGGCAGGGTGCTGGGATGTTTTCAAGAATCTATGTAGAGTAGACTGACCAGATGTCCCGGATTTCCAGGGACAGTCCCCAATTTTAGGTTCCATGAAACCCTAGGGTTCCACCCAGAGGTTGATAGGGGTTCCTTGAGGGTTCTTTTAGAGGATGCTAGGGGTTCCTTGAGGGTTTCTCCAGAGGTTGCTGGGGGTTGGCCCAGATAAAAAGTGTCCTCAAGTGAGTCCTCAGTAAGGGAGTCCCAGGCCTTGCTAACACATGACTAACTTTGGCAGTGACAACTAGGTCCACCGCTGTTTCCCCTCCCACCAGCCATGATCAACCTGAATTGCATAGTGGAGCACACAACTCCAATGATGACAGCACTGGGTCTAAAAAAAGGTATTTAAGGGAAATGGAAAAGTTATATATAAGTTATATATAATCATTTTATTGGAATGTGAATGAAGAGATACAGAGAAACCAGGGAAGGAAAAAATATAAGCAGAATACATTTCAACATTAAATTGAATGATGTGAGAAGCAGCGTGTGTCTGTATCAGTGCCTTGTGGCCTTTTGGCATACACATTTGAATCTACTATACTACACTTAAAGCGTTTCTCTTTTTATTTCCGAATAGAATGGTTAAGGGCTAAACTCACTGTCAGTTTTTTTATTGCAGTCGGTGTCGTCATTGGGGAGTCTCAGCCTGCTGACATTTTCACAAAGAAAGAAATCCAGAATGCTATTGATGTCCCCAGAGCAAGAGGTAAGGGAAAATCTTCCAATTTTAGGGCCTCAAGAAATGAGATCGACCATCAGTACATCAGGATTGATCAGTTTTCAAATATATATACCATAGTTTGTGGACTCTATAACTTTCCTATAACTAAATAATATACACTGATTTGGGTTATTTTCACCAAAAAATGTAGCAGAATAGATTTTGGCCTAAATCTATGAAGAAAGATTATTTGTTTGCAAAATGTTAGATTTTATTTTTAATTTTATGTTTTTTTTTCAAAATGTTCTGTATTTTCTTATATACATGGCCTTGAAAAAGTATTCATACCCCATTGACATTTTCCATATTTTGTCATGTTACAATCAAACATGTAAATGTATTTTATTGGGATTTTATGTGATAGACCAACACAAAGTGGCACATAATTGTGAAGTGGAAGAAAAATGATGAATGGTTTTCAAAACGTTATACAAATAAATATGTGAAAAGTGAGGCATGCATTTGTATTCAGCCCCCTTTACTCTGATACCCCTAACTAAAATCTAGTGGAACCAATTGCCTTCAGAAGTCACCTAATTAGTAAATAGAGTCCACCTGTGTGTAATTAAATCTCAGTATAAATACAGGACAACTATTAGTCGTGTTCTCCACAAATCTGGCTCTTATAGAAGAGTGGCAAGAAGAAAACCATTGCTGAAAGAAAGCCATAAGAAGTCCCGTTTGCAGTTTGTGAGAAGCCATGTAGGGGACACAGCAAACACATGGAAGAAGGTGCTCTGGTCAGATGAGACCAAAATTGAACTTTTTTGGCCTAAAAGCAAAACGCTGTGTGTGGCAGAAAACTAACACTGCACATCACCCTGAACACACCATCCCCACCGTGAAACATGGTGGTGGCAGCATCATGTGGTGGGGATGCTTTTCTTCAGTAGGGACAGGGAAGCTGGTCAGAGTTGATGGGAAGATGGATGGGGCCAAATACAGGGCAATCTTAGAGGAAAACCTGTTAGAGTCTGCAAAATACTTCAGACTGGGGCGGAGGTTCACCTTCCAGCAGGACAACGACCCTAAACATACAGCCAGAGCTACAATGGAATGGTTTAGATCAAAGCATATTCATGTGTTAGAGTGGCCCAGTCACAGTCCAGACCTAAATCCAATCGAGAATCTGTGGCAAGACCTGAAAATTGCTGTTCACAGATGCTCTCCATCCGATCTGACAGAGCTTGGGCGATTTTGCAAAGAAGAATGGGCAAAAGTTTCACTCTCTAGATGTGCAAAGCTGTAAGAGACATCCCCAAAAAGACTTGCAGCTGTAGAAAGGAGCTTCTACAAAGTATTGGCTCAGGGGGGCTAAATACAAATGTACCCCACACTTTTCACATATTTATTAAAAAAATTTTGAAAACCATTTATCATTTTCCTTCCACTTCACAATTATGTGCCACTTTGTGTTGGTCTATCACATAAAATCCCAATAAAATACATTTACGTCTCTGGTTGTAACATGACAAAATGTGAAAAATATCAAGTGGTATGAATACTATTTCAAGGCACTGTATTTAGCAAAAAATAAAAAACCCAATGGTGATCAAATGCCACCAAAAGAAAGCTCTATTTGTGTGAAAAAAAATAATATACATTTCATTTGCATACCGTGTTGCATGACAGAGCAATTACCAGTTAAAGTAGTGCAGTGCTGAATAGCAAAAAAATGCCCTGGTCATGAAGGTGGTAAAAGTATCCGGAGGTCAAGTGGTTAAACAAATAAAATATTATGAAAAAATAAATAAATAATAACCTGACCTGAATTCAAACTAAAAAAAGAACATTTCTGGCTATGCATACACTTTCAAGTATAATTCCAACTATTAAGCAACACATAAATACAAATAAAAAAAGCATTATTTTTACTGCAATACTTACCTTAAATACAGAGCTGTCCCCCTCTCTGCTAAAAAATGTTGTTGGTCTTCCTGGTTGAATGACAGCCATCATCCTTCAGCCCACTTCCTGTAAGTCTAGGCTGTCATGGGCCCGGCCCCATGGGGTTGGATCATTTACATCAGTGATATAGATAAGAAAGATGCTGCGCTAAACTTATATGTATATGAGTGAGGACTATATCAAGAACTCACATAAATAAACAGTGAAGTATTAAATAACATAAATAAATATGTAACAAGGGAGTGTAAAAAGACAATAGAGTAAATCTGACATAGACAATGTCAATTTAAGGAATCCAAAAGAGGGACAATCCATATAAATAACAAAGTTCTGTTTGGTGTATCCACGTGAGGAGAAGTGGTGTATCCAAATGATGTGTCCAAATGTTGGAAAATAAAGTGCTCAAAAGGAAAGCTGACAGCACCACCACCCTTAGGAGAGAGGCTTGCCGGAACTCACAGATCTGAAGAGGCTTATACCTCTCAGATTGTGATTAGCTTATAATGAGTATCCAAAGGGATGCGGCTAGTCCTTGTTCCAAGAGCGGTCACCTGGGCCTTACTTGATGTAAAGACTCGGTATATTCAGAGGAAGAGGGGGAGGTCATCAGATATCCACGTATTTATGCGTTAAAACCATGTCAGAGAAAACGCCATATAGTGTAATATCGTCAAAAAATATTTATTCATAAAAAAATTGAAAGCACTCACATTTTTGTAGCTGTATACAGGCATAATATAGTGTGATATTGTTGGTATGGCCCACCCGACGTGTTTCGTCCACCTAGACGTCATCTAGGTTATGGACACACACCAGAAAACATCACACTTAAATAAATAATGTGACCCCAAGATGAATTACGGAATGACCGGATGTGGACGTCATTTCCGGTTGTGAGGAAATACTTCCGGTATATAGATAAGTTACAATCTATTAAATGTACGTTCTATAATCATTCACATCAGCCTTGGCTCTCATAGAGGGCAGAATTAAGGACCGACCACCGGAAAGGAGACACGGCTTGTGATATCACAGAACCAGTCAGAAGACTGATGAAATTAGATATTTTTTTTTAACAGGTGCAGGAAGAGCTTCTTAGAGGAGGAGACAGCGGGGAGATGGTCTCTCCACCGCACTAAAGGCAGGCTTTAGGCATCCCAGCCTGTGATTGGACAGCGAAGGGAATGCAGGAGACCGATAGGCCCATCTCTGTTTTCTCCCCTTCTGTAAGAATCTTCAAGATTTTAAATGACAGCATTAAGCAAAGCAATAATGCCCTGATTAGTTTGGAGTTGTGTCCCTCCCAGGAGCTGATATAAAGGACAGATTCAGGTATATATGTTAGTTAATTGTAAAATATATGTAATGATTTTTCTACATAAGATCTAACTGTATTAAAACGTAGTTATAGCTATGCCTGGAGTTCACCTTTACCTTGTAGAATGAACACCACAAGAAAGTATACAGAATTCTACCCAGGAATTTAATATACAATGGAATCATGACCATAAATAATACAATGCACGACATATAAAAACAAATAAAACCAGTACTGGAGATATTGAAAATACAAGTGGAGGGCATGTTTAATGGATATCACCTGGTTAAGGAGGCTGTAGACTATATATCATATTTTATCACATTATAAATTACATTTATATTAGTTTGCTATTGAAAAGTGACATACGGTGTTATAAAAGTACACCCCCCCCCCATAAAAATGGCTGTAGATTGTAACCTTAGTGGCCTTTTAAATCATATAAAGCACAGTGGGCTGAATTATTTACCATCTGTGTCAGAATATGGCCACTTGTAACACAGAGATGAATATATACAGTTTTCTTGTTGAGGTGGGGAATGATAGAGATAGAGATAAAGATAGAGAAAGAGAGAGGGGGGGGAGAGAGAGAGAGAGAGAGAGAGAGAGAGAGAGAGAGAGAGAGAGAGAGAGACAGAGAGAGAGAGACAGAGAGAGGGAATGTGAGAGAGGGAATGTGAGAGAGAGAGAGAGGAGAGAGAGAATGAGAGAGGAGAGAGAGAGAGAGAGAGAGAGAGAGAGAGAGAGAGAGAGAGAGAGAGAAAGAGAGAGAAAGAGAATGGAGAGAGAGAGAGAATGAGAGAGAGAGAGGAGAGAGAGAGAAAGAGGAGAGAGAGGGTGGAGAGAGAGAGAGAGAGAGAAAGAGGAGAGAGAGGGTGGAGAGAGGAGAGAGGGAGAGAGAGAGAGGGTGGAGAGAGAGAGAGAGTGGGGAGAGAGAGAGGAGAGAGAGAGGGAGGGTGGAGAGAGAGAGAGGGTGGAGAGAGAGAGAGGAGAGAGAGAGAGGGTGGAGAGAGAGAGGAGAGAGAGATAGAGAGAGAGGGAGAGAGAGCAGTAATTAAGTTTGGGGTCCTGTCAGCTACCCAGACCAATCCAAATGGGACCCCAGCCCAACAGAAATATTCCATCTGGAATTCTGCAAGGACCTCATCCAAGTCCATTGGAGCACCTCCAACAGTGCTTGCCAGTCTGAGTTGGGCAGATTTCCCTTACTTCTTGCAGTACAGAAGAGGGCGCTATCATACTGGGATCACCTACAAAACAGCAGTCCCAACTCATACCACCGTAAAGCCTTACTGAACAGTAAAGACCAGTCCAAGCCATGTGGCCTGCAACAACTCATCAACACCTTGTCTATCCCAAACTCTTAACAATGCGGCCTGATAAAATCTCAAATAAAAAACATAATCAATGACTCCAAAGAAAAACGGAGAAAAAATGTCAGAGAATGGAGAAATAAGCTAAAAAACTAACTGTTTACCAGTCATTGCAGAGAGACTACAAACTGGCCCCGTACCTGGAGGTGCTACAAGACCCCAAAGACAGACAGACCCTGAGCCTGTACAGACTGAGCGCCCACAGTCTGAAAAACGAATTAGGACAGCACAGACAGACCTACAAGCCCAGGGAGAGTAGACTGTGCCAGCAATGTGGCCAGGGGGTCCTGGAGGATGAGGACCACTTCCTGCTACATTGCCCAAGTACTCATCAGTGAGGGACACTCACTTCCAGAGACTCTCCACTCTCATCCCAGACTTCAATTCTATAGAAGAGAAGAGGAAACTCCAATTTCTACTGGGAGAAGAGGAGCCAACTGTAAAAATTGCTGCCCAATATGTGACAACGTGTCACCGACTGAGGTTTAAAAAATCCTTTACATGGACTTATGACCATTCCCCTCTATATTACCCCCCCCCCCCCTTTTTTTATAGAAACCTAACATGTTTGTGGTCCTGCCAATAAAGCTTATTTAAATTTGAGTGTAGAGAGAGAGAGAGAGTGAGAGAGAGAGAGAGAGAGAGAGAGAGAGAGAGAGAGAGAGAGAGTGGGGAAGAGAGAGAGAGAAGAGGAAAGAGAGAGAGCAGAGAGACATAGAAAGAGAGAGAGAGAGAGAGAGAGAGAGAGAGAATGAGAGAGGATGAGAGAGGAGAGAGAGAGAATGAGAGAAAAAGAGAGCGAGAGAGAGAGGGGAGAGAGAGAATGAGAGAGAGAGTGAGAGAGAGAGAGAGAGAGAGAGAGAGGGAGAGAGAGAATGATAGAGAGAGAGAGGAGAGAGAGAATGAGAGAAAGAGAGTGCGAGAGAGAAGGAGAGGGAAGAGAGAGGGAGGAGAGAGAGAATGAGAGAGAGAGAGAGAGAGAGAGAGAGAGAGAGAGAGAGAATGAGAGAGAGAGCGGGGAGAGGGGGGGGAAGAGGAGAGAGAGGGAGAGAGAGGGAGAGAGAGAGAGAGAGAGAGAGAGAGAGAGAAAGAAAGTAGAGAGAGACAGAGAATGAGAGAGAAAGAGAAAGAGAAGAGGAAAGAGAGAGACAGATAATGAGAGAGAGAAAGAGAGAGAGAGAGAAGAGGAGAGAGATAGATTTGTTGGATAGATAGATAGATAGATAGATAGATAGATAGATAGATAGATAGATAGATAGATAGATAGATAGATAGATAGATAGATAGATAGATAGATAGATAGATAGATAGATAGATAGATAGATAGATAGATATGATAGAGATAGAGATGCTTTGCGTTAAGAACGTGAGAGATGCAGAAGTTGAAAACTTTTCAGAAATCCTCACTATATCCATCCCATCACACTGCCGCCGGGTATATGAGACTGAGCAGATTTTTTCTACCAAATATTATTTATGACAACAGGTAGAAAAGAGTGATGTGTTCGTCAGACTGCACTTCCTGCCTATATAATGCAGATATGACATATATGATAAATTTATGGTGCAGCTCTGATAAATATTTTATCTATTTATTTTTCTGCACATCACATCCACCAGATAAACATTTCCAGGAAGCAGGATATATATATATATATATATATATATATATATATATATATATATATATATATATATATATATATATATATACACACACATACACATACAGTATATAGTTTATTTTTGTTGTTTTTTTTGTGAGTAGGAGATTGCATTCCTCAAAGCTTGGAGTTCTGCTTTGAAATATTCCCTATATTTTATTACTTACAAAGCGTGTTTGTTATTGCTACCCATGTAGTTAGATACATTATACTGGATATCTATAAAGCTTTCCTTTAATCTTGGGCTCATTAAAATGCTCTTTCGATCTGGGTACCTTGTTTCAGGTTTCGGCGCATTTTTTAAATTACTTTTTTTTAAATTGCCATTTTTTTAATGGCCAGGAAAGTCAAATAAAAGTTGTCAGTTTTACTTATAAATCCATGTGGGCTTAATGGGAATCAAATATGCAAGTGACTTTACTGTTTGCCAAATTGAGTGAAAAATCAAAGTTGTGAGTTACAGAACCGAGAATAGCAGAGAAAAGGAAAACGAGGAGAGAAAGAAATATTTACCAAAAAGCTGTAACGTAAAAAAAAAAAAAAAATAATAATAATAATAAAGTGCAAAATCAATGTTTTCCGCAGGGTTTTACTTAGTGATTATTCCTGAAAAGGTAATCATACAGTATGTACTAACCCCTGCTAGGGACTGTCTAAAAATGATTGATGTGAAGATATAGAGGCCCATATTATAATTGTGCCTCTTGGTTTTGGCTTTTTCTTCACAGAGTTTACAGCAAAGACGAAAAGTTATCCAGTTGAGTAAACACGAACCCACCTGATGCCCCCATAACCCCTTTAGACCAGGGCTCCCCACACTTTTTAGACAATGGTCCACTTCACTGTTCTTCAGACTTTAGCTGGCCAGACTGTGGAGAATGGGTGTAGAAAAGCTCCGGCATCGATGGTTAGTTGGAGTAACAATGCCTTGGGCTCAGTGGTCAGTGGGGGAAAAAAATGCCCCAGGGTTAGTGATCAGTGAGAATAAAAATAAAAAAAAATGACCTAGTGCCTGTGATCAATGGGAGGAGGAACAATGCCATTCGCTGGTACCAGTGGAGAGAACAGTGCCCCATTGTTGACATCAGTGCAAGGAACAGTGCCCCTTCCTTGGTTCTCTGTACAAGAAGAGCGTAGTGTACCATTGTTGGCTTCAGTAAAATAAATAGTGCCCCATTGTTGTGTTAGTAGGAGCTATTGTGCCTCCTCATCATTATCTGTGGTAGAAATTGTGCCCCATCTTTAGCGTCAGTGGAGAGAACAGTGCCCATTGTTGGTGTCAGTCAGAGAAAATAGTGACCCATCGCTGGCATCAGTGGGAGGAATAGGACCCCATCACATTGGTGTCAGTGGGAGGAATAGTGCCCCATTGTTGGTGTCAGTGGAGAGAACAGTGCCCATTGTTGGTGTCAGTCAGAAAAATAGTGTCTCGTTGTTGACATCAGTGGGAGAAATAGGGCCCCATCATTGGTGTCAGTGGGAGGAATTGTGCCCCATCATTACTATCAGTGGGGGGAATAGTGCCCCATTGTTGGTGTCAGACAGAGAAATGGTGACCCATCGCTGGCATCAGTGGGAGGAATAGGACGCCATCATTGGTGGCACTGATGATGAGGCACTGATGGGCATTGGTTGGCAGCACTGGTGGGCATTGATAGGTGGCACTGTGGGCACTGGTAGGTGGCACTGGTGGGCATAGATGAGGCAGCTGACTCTCTGTGTGAGGGACAGGTGTCCCTCTGACAGAAGCCAGTGATCGGCTTTTTTTTTCCCCTCACACTGACAGCATGAGGGAAAAAAAAACGATTACCGATCTTCTGTTTGCATCACGTGATCAGCCGTCATTGGCTGACAGCTGATCACGTGGTAAGGGGCCAGGATCGACCCCTTACTCCAATCTGTGATCAGCCGAGTCTCATAGACTCGATGACCACAGAGGGCGCCGCGGCGCGTGTCCCACCGGGGGCGCATCCCACAGGGGGTGCGCAGGCAGCTCATGCACGGGAGGACGTCTATTGAGCACTGTAGCTGTCATTCGGCTATAGCGTGGGCGTGAGGCGGTTAAATCACCTTCACCTTGACAAAAACTACATTATCTATATATATAGATAGATAGCTAGATATATATATATATATGTATATATACACACACACAGACATATATATATATATATATATATATATATATATATATATATATATATATTTATAGCTAGATATATATATATATATATATATATATATATATATATATATATATATATATATATATTTATTTATATCTAGAGATATATATATATTATTATTTTGTAGCATAGTAAAAAAGAAAGAGAAAAGTTATGGAATGACTAACTGAATGACATTTAGTTATAATGCTCAATAGCTAAACAATAAAATACTTGGCTAAGAACCGGTTAAATTGTCTTCGCCAAACCTGAAAAATTCCATAAAGCAGGTTGAACAATTTCATATGACAGTTCTGGTTGAACGGTCTAAACCTTAACAAAATGAGCAGCCATCTTAACATCCTTTAACCACCCCCAGGGAGCAGCTTACACTGGCGGCGGCGTATTGCTTTTCTCGCGTGTCAGGTGGCGGAGGCGGCATACAACAGTCACCTCGAAAAGCACAAACCCGTAGAGTATCCAGCGGAGAGGCAGAGGGGGAGAATTGACTGAGGTCATATGTTTTGATTCCAATGTCAGTTTAAATTACGCCGTGGTTTTTTAATAGCTTGATCAAAACACAAATCGGAAGAGAATGGAGCAAAAACACACACAGAACGAAAAAAAAAAAAAAAAAAACACGACGGCGGCACAAAGACAAATCCCCCGAAGGCAGGCAGGCAGAGGTAGGGCTGCAAGACTCAGCTGTGGAGTGGCGAGGTGACATTTCAATTCCTCAATTGATCTGTCCCTTCCATTTCTCACCGTGACTGGAAATTAATTAGAATGCTAATTACACAGAGGGGACATGGCTGGCGCGGGGTCATTCAGCTCGAGGGAATCAAAACTGAAAGCTCTTAAACTCCTATCGTCACATAAATTAGCTGATGTACTGTATACGGGAGTGAGAAATTAAAAAAAAAACACTCTTTTGGCCCCTGGAAATAAAGTCACTCTGACATTTGAAACAAAATATGTGAGACCTTCACGACGCAACTCCACTCAATCAATGAGTTTAAAACAGTGAAGGGAACAGAGTCAGTAAGTCACCAAAAAAGAATTGCGGGTTGACTAACTCAACCACAGCCGGAAAAAAATAATGGACTTTATAGGCTCAATATGTCCAGACAAATCACAAAGAACCATGACGGGACTTTCATGATGGCCCTCCGATTCCCCCTGTATTGAATTGTGTTGTAATTGTACTGTCTGAGACTGTCCTCATGTTGTAAATAGACATACAACAAACTCTGTTAAAATGTATACAGATCTTTATGACATCATATTAAAATCTGCTTAAAATCACTTGAGGAAGTAAGAAATGTACAGTATGGCAGTCCTTAAAACGTGTGTTGTGAGAGGTCAACGTATTCCGCTGAAAAAACTGCTTCCTCAGGACCTCATATTTTATGTACAAGCACAACTGGAACTGGACATAGATGTGATTCTAACAACAAAAAGTACATAGAAATAACACATCTTATAATAAAGTATAATTGACAACAATCATTTACCTAGGTACATAACTAAATTAAATGCTATCCCCTGAAATGGGGAATGAATGGGGGGAGTTCCCCTCTACTATCTTTCTCTCCCATTTCAGGAGATAGCATTTCATTTAGTTATATACCTAGGTAAATGATTGTTGTCAATTATACTTCACATCTATGTCCAGTTCCAGTTGTGCTTGTACATAAAATATGAGGTCCTGAGGAAGCAGTTTTTTTCAGCGAAATACGTTGACCTCTCACAACATATATATTTATATATTTAAGCTTCATGATTTCTATGTACTTTTTGTTTTTAGAATCACATTTACACTATATTGTCAAAAGTATTGGGACGCCTGCCTTTACACACACATGAATTTTAATGGCATCCCAGTCTTAGTCCGTAGGGTTCAATATTGAGTTGGCCCACCCTTTTGCAGCTATAACAGCTTCAACTCTTCTGGGAAGGCTGTCCACAAGGTTTAGGAGTGTGGTTATGGGAATGTTTGACCATTCTTCCTGAAGCGCATTTGTGAGGTCAGGCACTGATGTTGGACGAGAAGGCCTGGCACACTGTCTCCGCTCTAATTCATCCCAAAGGTGTTCTATCTGGTTGAGGTCAGGACTTTTGCAGGTCAGTCAAGTTCCTCGACCCCAAACTCGCTCATCCATGTCTTTATGGAACTTACTTTGTGCACTGGTGCTCAGTCATGTTGGAAAAGGAAGGAGCCTGCCCCAAACTGTTCCCACAAAGTCTTGGTATGCTGACTCCTTAAGACTTCCCTTCACTAGAGGTCAGGACTCTGTCTAGGCCAGTCCAAACTCGCTCATCCATGTCTTTAGGTACCTTGCTTTGCAGCTATAACAGCTTCAAATCTTCTGGGAAGGCTGTTCACAAGCTTTAAGTGTGTGTTTATGGGAATGTTTGACTATTCTTCCAAAAAACGCATTTGTGAGGTCAGGCACTGATGTTGGACAAAAAGGCCTGGATCGCAGTATCCGCTCTAATTCATCCCAAAGGTGTTCTACCTGATTGAGGTCAGGACTCTTGCAGGGCAGTCAAGTTCCTCGACCCCAAACTCACTCATCCATGTCTTTATTGTGCACTAGGGCCCAGTCATGTTAGAACAGGACGGGGCCATCCCTAAACTGTTCCCATAAAGTTTGGAGCATGAAATTGTCAAAAATGACTTCCAGCCTTAAGAGTTCCTTTCACTGGAACTAAAGGGCCAAGCCCAACCCCTGAAAAACAACCCCGCACCATAATCCCCCCTCCACCAAATGATTTGGACCAGTGCACAAAGCAAGGTCCATAAAGACATGGATGAGAGAGTTTGGGGTCTTGATGGAAAGAAAGGGATGTCAGCAAGGGGTGCGTATCTGTATAAGGAGAGAAGGAGGAATGAGAGGGATGTCAGCAGTAGGTGATGCATCCAGATGAGAAGGGAGGGAGGTCAGAGGGGGGGTCATTGAATTGGGGAGAGATGGAAGTCTATAGGGAGTGAAACATCCACCTAGGAAGAAATAGATACCATCAACAAGTGAAGCATCTAGTTAGGGATGGATGTCAATGATGATTGAGGCGAATGGGGGAAATACATCAGAAGCACCAAACCAAATGGTAAAAAAGTCCAAATCGTTTTAATGGTTCATAGTATGATCACATAAAGCAATGAACACCTTTTGGAGACAAAACCATTACCTCTTTCTCAGGGTTCAGAACTTAAATGGACTCATTAGCATAAAATACCAGATAGATCCATAAAACCCATCTTGCAAGATGGATGGAAGATACTGTCAACACAGTTACCAGTGGTGGCCCGTCCATTAAGGGCTCTACCCCCCTAATCCATGCACCCGTCCGGCCCCTAATCTACATGCTGGGTGCCGGATGCATGGATTTCAATATGTTTCTTTTTTCTTTTTTTTGACGCACATGATTAGAGCTTGAGGCTTTAATTGGCTTCAAAAAAGGGTGGGCTCGGGGCGCAGAGAATTAATATTTGCTATTGTCTTACTGATTCTCCTACCGCTCAATCAGAAAGCGGGTCCTGAGTCTTAGGACTCCTGGCCAATTGGGTCTCAGGAGGACCTACTTCCTATTCCGCCAGGAGCAGAAGCAACAGGCCCGGCTCTTCCCTGGAGCAAGGAGCAGCATCGGCATCTGCCTCCTAAGGTAAGGCCACTGATCTTATAATCAAAATAATGGTGCACTTATTCTCTAACAAAAATAATGTGACCAGTAAACTAAATATGATATATACTGGTTTCTAACCATATACCTGCCATATACAGTACATAAACCTGGTAAAATCAATCCAAAAAAATATTTATATAAAGATTATTTTGAAGTTCATCAAAGATAAAAGTTCTGTTTTTGGAATAGGTATAAAGTCCACCCAAAATTCACTGCTGCTCCGGTGCGTGCTAATAATAATAATTAATCCATGAAAAGTGCACCTTCACCATCAACCCCATGTGAATTGGCCGCTCACCTTCAGGGTATGACCGGTTATGGTCAAACAGAGCCTTTGTATGATCCCACGATCTTTAGTGTCTGCAGGCATCCACTCAAAGTGATCCGGATCTCCCGCATTCTCCGTTTTGATCAGCAAGCAATCCTTTATGTCTCCCAATTGCTCAGAGTATATAAAAATATTTCATTGCGCAATATGGTTTTAAAATAGTTTTTGCTTTTAAAAAAAATATTGCACACTCACATTCGAGACTCTTTAAACACCGCAAATGTTTTTAAAACCTTTGACAGCTACTCTCCTCCTCACCATCCTTCCTGGTGTACGAGACCCCGTAAAGTATATCACTGACTCCACCAAAAGCGTTGCGTCCCTTGTCACGTGACTTTTTTGCAGGCCTGGGGATCCACTCAAGGGCGTATTCCTCTGGGGCACAGGTTATTGACAGTTACATCTTTGATGTCTGCCACATCTTTAAAGTCATTCACTTTCTCTGCACCTTTGAGGCAGCCTTGTCTCCAGTTTTTTTGTTTATCTGGACATTCATCTGCTCAAAATCATTTTTACTTTTCACTGTAATAAACAACGCTTTCGCCAGATCTCCAGACAGTAGAAAGTTTTCTGTTGCTCCAGCTTACAGTACTGGCCACTGATCGCCACCGTCCGTCTCTCTCTCGTGGGGGGGGTTACTGATCACCACCACCCATCTCCCACGGGGGGCACTGTACACCATCGTCTGTCTGCTGTGGGTGGGGGGGCAGGATTGTTTGCCGCCCCTCCCAAAATATTAAAGCACCAGCCGCCACTGGCAGTTACATCTCCTCACTGATGTTCCACAATACAGCAAGATAGATTTTAATGTATGTTATTGAGTCCATTTAAGTTCTGCTAAAGTTTCTGAGCCCTGATGAAGGGTGAGTGGTTTTGCCCCGAAACATGGTGGCTTTTTTTTATCATATTAGAAACCATTACAAACCAAAAAGGAGACTTGCTTGGGGTGAGTAGTCTTACCAAAGCCAGTTAGCCCTTTGAATGATCGTGTTCTCCTCACGCTTCCTAAATAAATGTTTAATTCCCAACGCCTCTTGGATATGTCTTTTTGGGGAGGAATAAATGTCAGCAATGGGTGAGGCATTTGGGGGTGTATGTGAGTGGCAGGGTAAGGACTACGTCGGGAAGTGACAGATTTGATGTACTTTCATGAGGGACAACCTAGTAGCATATAGTCACTTTCCTGTCAGGAGCCCAACAAACAATACCCTTTACCTCTGGGTGGGCATATGTCCCACTCCCATTCCTCTCAGTGACATCTCTAGTGCTTGGTGATTGGCTGTAAAGGGATCCAAACACTGTGACAATAACTGATCCCCCGCTCTATTTAAAAGGTAATAAAAAAGCAATAAAAAAAAAGAAGAGTAAAAATAGATGAATGTTTGTAGAAGTAAAGTTATACCCATGGTGGGACCAATCATTTAATCAAATAAATGACTATTTCTGCAAATGACCATGGAAGACCTGCAGCGGTTTTCACACTTATTGTTTTAGTAGAACAATGAGCTCAGGTCTGCTGGTAGCCCTCATGAAAGGCTTTCTTCCCCACAAATCATCTGCGATATAATTATATGCAATAAAATACATCAATTTTGAGCTCTCGGAGATTTAAATGGTCTTACACCATAATAGGCACGAGAATGTTCATTCGTATGATCAGGAATTCCGAGATATAACTTTTTAATAGGTATGTTTTACAGGAGAAATTTAAAAGTGACTCTCTAATTATCCTGGCAGGCCATAATTCAATCCATGGCATTCAGGGGAATGTGGGTCAGGATTTAACAGAAGAATCACGGCAACAATGGTAAGATAGCACAGAATCTGCAGATATACTAAAAGCCCCAAATTATGTGGACACCTCTTCACCTCTCCAAATGATTCATTTAAGGAGGACCTTCACCCTCTTCTATGACTTGCCATAATTTTCCTCCTCCCGCTCTCCTTACACAATTGGATCATTTTTTTTTTTCTGTCTTATAGGGTAATTTTTTTTTTTTTTTTGGGGACCTTGACCCTCACTTACAGCTTTCTCGCCTATGTGGGAATGGTATTCTTCTTGAAAAATAACTCCTGGGACCTTCACCCTCTTCTATGACATGCTATCATTTTCTTCCTCCCACTTACATTACACAATTGGACAATATTTTTTCTGTTTTACAGGGTAAATGTTTTCTTCAGGATCTGAACCCTCACTTACAGCTTTCTCGCCCATGCGGGAATGGTGTTCTTCCTGAAAAAAAGACTCCTGGGACCTTCACCCTCTTCTATGACTTGCTATAATTTTCCTTCTCCCATCCACCTTACACAATTGGACAATATTTTTTTCTCTTTTATAGGGTAAATGTTTTCTTCGGGACCTGGACCCTCACTTACAGCTTTCTCGCCCATGCAGGAATGGTGTTCTTCCTGAAAAAAGACTCCTGGGACCTTCACCCTCTTCTATGACTTGCTATCCTTTTCCTCCTCACCACTCACATTACACCATTCGATATTATTTTTTTCTGTTTTATAGGGTAAATGTTTTCTTCGGGACCTGAACACACACTTACAGCTTTCTCGCCTATGCGGGAATAGTGTTCTTCCTGAAAAAAGACTCCTAACCTGTGGTCACCCAGATCTCTAATGGGGATTTCATTTGCTTTCGGAGGGGGGAAGGAGGGTTGCAAGAACCCATACTACTGCTACATTGGTGGCCTGATAAGTCTTATACTTTCTAATGAGATGCTGCCCTAATGAGTATAAAAAGTACCTCCCTATTAGAGCAGTGATATAACAAGTAGCAAAGCTAATTATGGTTGGTCCACTGGAAAAGCTTTCTTTAAGGGAAAGGAAGAACAAATGCAAAGAACAAAGAAAAAAAAAACACACACACACACACACACACACATATATATATATATATATATATATATATATATATATATATATGAAAAAAAGGTTAAAAGCAGGTGGTTGAGATGACTGCCCACCCAAACTAGGGCATGCATACGCCCAGGACTGTAAAGATGATATGCCCACAATTCTTTGCCTTATGGCTCCATCAAATAATAGAGGCCCCTACTGGCCCCTTCTTCCAGTCATGATCTGCGTAGAGAAGACCAGAGAACCAGTGATGACAACATTGGGTAAAAATAGTGTAAGTAATAAAAAATGGAAAGGTTTTATTTCAAAATTTTGTTAGCATGTTGAGGAGAGGGGAAAGGAGGTACCAAAGCAGGCAAAATATAGGCAGAATAAACTTCAACTTTAAAGCTCACCTATTCTCTCTCCCTGCCCCTCTCTTTCTGTGACTCTGCGGCACTGAGAGCTGAGATTGATCTCCTAGAGAAGTCCCTGCAATGGTTTTAAGAACCTCTTGTTCCTAGACACATATTTCCTGGCTCCAGATTCAGTAGTAAAAGTTTAAATGTCCAATAAAAAGTGCTCTCCCGCTTTCGGAAGTACATTAAAGAAAGAAAAATGAAGCATATTTTCTTTGCAGTCCGCTACATAAAAGACAAAATAGTCCACTTCCTTTCCAATTTAACCCACCAACATCTGATGGCACTAATATACACCGATTAGCCATGACACTATGACCACCCACCATAACCTGTTAAGGCATGCACTCCTCTAGACCTTTGAAGGTATGCTGTGCTATCTGGCACCAAGCCCTCCATAGCAGACCCTTCAATTACTGCAAGCTGTAAGGTTGGACCTCCATGGATTGGATTTGTTTTTCCAGCACATCCCACAGATGCTGGACTGGATTGAGATCTAGAGCATTTTTCAGGACAAGTCAACACCTCAAAGTTGTGGTTGTGTTCCTCAAACCATTCTTGAATTCATCAGACCAGGCCACCCTCTTCCATTGTTCTGTGCTCCAGTTCTGAGGCCCATGTGCCCATTGTAGACTCTTTTGGCTGTGCACACGGGTCAGCATAGTCGGTGGGCTACTCTGCCCCATACAAAACATAGTGTGATGATCTGTGTGTTCTGACACCTTTCTATCAGAACCAACATTCACTTTTTCAGAAATTTGAGCTACAGTAGGTCTTCTATTGGATCGGACTACACAGGCCAGCCTTCACTCCCCACCTCCATTAATGAGCCTTCCCTCCCCATCTCCATCAATGAGCCTTCATTCCCCACCTCCATCAATGAGCCTTCGCTCCCCACCTCCATCAATGAGCCTTCGCTCCTCACCTCCATTAATTGGCCTTCCCTCCCCACCTCCATCAATGAGCCTTACTTCCCACCTCCATCAATAAGCCTTCGCTCCCCACCTCCATCAATGAGCCTTCGCTCCTCACTGCCATCAATGAGCCTTCCCTCCCCACCTCCATCAATGAGCCTTCGCTCCCCATCTCGATCAATGAGCCTTTCCTCCCCACCTCCATCAATGAGCTTTCACTCCCCACCTCCATCAATGAGCCTTCCCTCCCCACCTCCATCAATGAGGCTTCGCTCCCCACTTCCATCAATGAGCCTTCGCTCCCCATCTCCATCAATCAGCCTTCCCTCCCCACCTCCATCAATGAGGCTTCGCTCCCCACTTCCATCAATGAGTCTTCCCTCCTCACCTCCATCAATCAGTCTTCTCTCCCCACCTCCATCAATGAGCCTTGGCCGCTCATAACCCTGTTGTAGTGTGACCAGTTTTCCTTGGACCACTTTTGGTTGGTACTGGCCACTGCAGACTGGGAACATCCCACAAGAGCTGCAGTTTTGAAGTTGCTCTGATCCAGTCCTCCAGACATTACAATCTGGCCCTTGTCAAAGTCGTTGGAATCCTTACACTCCATTTTCTGTTTCAACACTTCAAGGACAACATGTTCACTTGCTGCCCAATATATCCCACCAACTTTCAGGTGCCATTGTAACAAGATATTCAATGTTATTCACCTGTCAGTTGTCATAATGCTATGGCTAATCCCTGTAAATAAAAGACAAATCAGATGGACCTGAGATTTTGGATCATATGTCAAGGTGTTCTAACCTTTTCACACATCAGCAGTCAGCCAGGGCAAAGTGGAGTGTGATCAATTATACCAGCAGCTGGAAAATAACACACCTGGATGCAGAATAACAGCCTTCCTTTATTAAAATAGCCAGCAGAAACAAGTTCTGTACTGACATGTTTCGTCTTAGGCACAGAGCTACCTCAATAAATGGAAAAATACTATTGTGCATCTTGGCGTGGGGTGTTCCTGATGCTGGTATTGATTCCAATGGCAGAGACTAGGGATGAGCTTGGGTTCAGTCCAAACCCTTGTGCAACCAAACTCTGGAGGAACTCTCATTGTTGGCCAGGTGTGGCTGGTGCAGTTCGGCTGGGATGGGGATGCTTGTGACATCATTGACCTTAAAATGTCTGGAACATTCCTTTAAAATAGCCAGCAGAAACAAGTTAATGTTTGACGCATTTTGTCTTAGGCATAGCTCTACCTCAATCAATAAAAAATATTATTTTGCATTTTGGCATGGGGTGTTACTGATGCTGGTATTGATTCCATTGGCAGAGACTGGGGATGAACTTGGGTTTGGTCCAATCCCATGTTTAACCGAACCTTGGAGGAACTGTCAATGTTGGATGAATCAGATGTGGCTGGGGCAGTCCGGCTGGGATGGAAATGCTCATGACATCATTGATCTTATATGGCTGGAACATCACACACGTGGATAAAGGAAAACCTTCCTTTTTTGAAATAGCCAGCAGAAACAAGTTCTGTTCCAACACGTTTGTCTTAGGCACATCGCTACCTCAATGCTCAATGTTCCTAATGCTGATATTGTTTCCTTTGGCAGAGACTGGGGACAAGCATGGGTTCAGTCCAAACCATGTTCAGCTGAACCCTGGGGGAAGCTATCATTGTTGGCCAAATCAGATCTGTCTCGGGCTGTCCGGCTGGGATGGGGATGCTTGTGACATAATTGACTTTATATAGCTACATGGCCATATTAAGTCAATGTCATTGACCCAGTATGGCCATGTGGTTATATTAGTTCAATTTAATTTTTATAATATGGCCATGTGGTCATATTAAGTCAATGTCATTGACCCAGTATGGCCATGTGGTTATATTAGTTCAATTTAATTTATATAATATGGCCATGTGGTCATATTATGTCAATGTCATTGACCCAATATGGCCATATAGGTCAAAGATGTCAGGAACATCCTGCCCCTTTGTGCAATGCCCTAGCAGCAGCTAATTGGGCTGGCACTGACAGCTTCCTTCTGGGTTCGGCTGAATATGGGTTTGCAATGAACCCAAGTTCATCCCTAGTGGAGACAAGCCAACCAGCACCTGAAATGTAACTATAGAGTGTAGAGTCTTACCTTACTTTGAGCAGCATGTGAAATGCTTACTAGGGGCAGAGATGCTTGTGACATCATTGAGCTACATGACTATATTCCAATAATAGCTCAATGTCATTGCTGTGTTTACAAATGTCTGACACAGATCAGCCCCTGCTGCAACTTCTCACTTTGTGACTTGCTAAAAAGTTACAATGTGCAGTCTGATTGCTGGGGGAGAGGAGACTGAGGAAATGCTTCCTGTTGTCTGCAGAAGACCAATATCAGACTAGGAAATGTCACTAGAGTGCTTCTTTATAATGATAAAAGGCCTATACTTTCAGGGATCATTTCTGTAGGATTCAAAGGGAGAGATGTGCTCGAAACTGTCCAAACTCACCTTCCACAATGATGAATTGTAGGGTTCTTGTCTCGTTAGGACTCTTGTTGGCAGTGCTGCTCTATGCAGGTGCTGCCACCATTTGATGACTTGGTCATCTTTCTAGATGGGAAGATGGCAGGAGGGAGCTCATTCAGAGTAACAAAAAAAATACATAAATAAAAAATAAAAAAATGATGATAAAAGGCAAAGGTTTTTTTGTTATACACATGTCAGGAATTTATTCATGCACTTTTTTTTTTTTTTTGAGATGTTGAACAATCTGTTACATCACCTATTCTCAAGCATGTAGTTCCCCTCGGTGTGAATGGACTTGATTTTGTTCTCTCATCTCTGGATTATTTATCGGTCTGTATCTCTTCCTCCTCCACAATCCCCTCCCAGACTGATCTGAGTCATGTATTTGGTATGGCACACAAAATACAGTTAAATGTGCAGCTATTAGTGCGACGCTCTGGGCTTGGGGACCAGCTGTGATGAAGAATCCGCCATGGCCCCCGAGTCATGAATGACATTTGTGATCACATAGAGTTATCTGAGAGTGCAGACTGACTTCATGCTATCGCTTCTCTCACTGGTGGGACTGACTGTAGACATTGACACCTTCCTGTCTGCATCGTAAGAGCCTTCCCACCCAAAACCCATATATCAGTATTAGGTGGATGCTGGAGAGTCAAACCCCCCTTCTACTCCCCCCCCCCCCCCCCCCCGGATAATCCTTTTGGAGATATCTCTGCACTGAGGTCCTGGAATTATGCCCCTGCTGTGCCCATTATGAGGGGTTCCCGCCATCCATGTGCTGAGTTCCCAGGTCTTTACACCTGTTGTGCCCATTATAAGGGGTTCCCACCATCCCTGTGCTGAGTTCCTGGGTCTGTACCCCTGCTGTGCCCATTATGAGGGGTCTTCTCCATCCCTGTGCTGAGTTCCTGGGTCTGTACACCTGCTGTGCCCGTTATGAGAGGTTCTCACCATCCCTGTGCTGAGTTCCCAGGTCTGTACACCTCCTGTGCCCGTTATGAGAGGTTCCCACCATCATTGTGCTGAGTTCCTGGGTCTGTACACCTGCTGTGCCCGTTATGAGTCTGACTTCTCCTGCCTATCTGACTTCTCCTGCTGTTACTTGCCACTGCCGAAGCATTATAAGGGGTTCCCACCACCCATGTGCCCGGGTCTGTACATATGTTGTGCTCATTATAAGGGGCTCCCACTATCCCTGTGCTGAGTTCCCGGGTCTGTACATATGTTGTGCCCATTATAAGGGGTTCCCATCATCTCCTGCACTCAGTTTCATGTATCATATTAAAGTGGTTATAAACCCTTACATATACCCAGTGAAGTGATTGGCCTCAGGTGATACGTAGAGATGAAACAAATCCTCCTACACAAGTTGTACCTGCTTATCTGCAGTCTTCTCTTCTCTACATCCATTCAAAGTTCAGAATTAACACAGCTTGTTTGAGCTTTCAGAAAAGCAGGGGGCAGAGAGCTGAAGTTACACTCTGCAGAGCTCAGCAAGGAGAGCTCTGAGAGCTGATTGGAGGGAAGAGACACACCTTCCTTCACCCAGCACACAGAAACAGAGCTGAGGCTGTCAATCACAGGCTGTGTGCTGGAGCTCCCTCCCCTGTCACCATTTTTTTTATCTCTTGGTGTCAGGAAAACTTGTCAGAAGTGACTCATGCAGACAGTGCTATGTACAGCACCCTGCCAGCCCCTCCCACCAGTCATGATCTGCCTGCATTGCATAAAGAAGCGCAGAGACCCATTGATGGCTTCACTGGGTCTAACATAAAGTATGTAGTGAAAATGGAAAGAGACAGGTTCAGTTTAAACTCCTTCAAGCAAAAAAAAAAAATCAGAGGGAATTTAGCTACAAGGGATCTGTGAAATAATGATCCAATCCGCACACACATATGTACGCGCGGCTTTGTTCCATAAACAGTAAGTAAACAAGTCATTTGTTTTGAAAAGCCATCATAATGCAGCTTGCACGCAGGGCCGCGGGTTATGTATGAATCTACATGCAGTCGGCGCACACATTGCCGCAACGTCTGTTCCCTCCACCTTCGCGGGAAGAAAACATTAAATCACGTTTTCGGAAATTCTCTCTGCTCAAAACAAGCGACTTACTGGAGGAAATCACGAAGCCCATGGCGTCCTATGGCGGCGAGATTTTAATCTTTAAACTACAGCTTATCTTTGGCTTGGTTGAAGGTGGAATCCTGATCAGGGGTCCATATACACTATATTACCAAAAGTATTGGGACGCCTGCCTTTACACGCACATGAACTTTAATGGTGTCCCAGTCTTAGTCCGTAGGGTTCAATATTGAGTTGGCCCACCCTTTGCAGCTATAACAGCTTCAACTCTTCTGGGAAGGCCGTCCACAAGGTTTAGGAGTGTGTCTATGGGCATGTTTGACCATTCTTCCAGAAGAGCATTTGTGAGGTCAGGCACTGATGTAGGACAAGAAGGCCTGGCTCACAGTCTCCGCTCTAATTCACCCCAAAGGTGTTCTATCTGGTTGAGGTCAGGCCAGTCATGTTCCTCAACCCCAAACTCACTCATCCATGTCTTTATGGACATAAGGACCTTGCTTTGTGCACTGGGAACGTTTTACCAGTCTTCCAGAAGTGCATTTGTCAAGTTCCTCCACCCCAAAACTTGCTCATCCATGTCTTTATGGACCTTGCTTTGTGCACTGGTCCAAATCATTTGATGGAGGGGGGATTAAGGTGTGGGGTTGTTTTTCAGGGCTTGGCCCCCTGGGTTCCAGTGAGAGGAACTCTTAAGGCGTCAGCATACCAAGACATTTTGGACAATTTCATGCTCCCAACTTTGTGGGAACAAATTGAGGATGGCCCCTTCCTGTTCCAACATGACTGCTCACCAGTGCACAAAGCAAGGTCCATAAAGACATGGATGAGCGAGTTTGGGGTGGAGGAACTTGACTGGCCTACACATTTGTGAGGTCAGGCACTGATGTTGGACGAGAGACCTGGCTCATAGTCTCCGCTCTAATTCATCCCAAAGGTGTTCTATTGGGTTGAGGTCAGGACTTTGTGCAGGCCAGTTAAGTTCATCTACCCCAAACTTAGTTACATATTTACATAGCTACATAGTAGGTGAGTTTGAAAAAAGACACAAGTCCATCAAGTCCAACCTATGTGTGTGATTATATAGAGATGGCTACAAACTCGCTCATCCATATCTTTATGGACCTTGCTTTGTGCACTGGTGCACGGTCATGTTGGACCAAGAAGGAGCCATCTCCAAATTGTTACCACAAAGTTGGGAGCATGAATTTGTTTAAAATGTCTTGGTATGCTGAGGCCTTAAGAGTTCCCTTCACTAGAACTAAGGGGCCAAGCACAACCCCTGGAAAATCAACCCCACACCATAATCCCCCCTCCACCAAATGATTTGGACCAGTGCACAAAGCAAGGTCCATAAAGACATGGATGAGCGAGTTTGGGGTTAGCGTTTTCTGGGTACTTGACTCCCAGCATGCACCTGTGAAACATGGACAGGAGACTGATAAAAAGTACCAAAAATGCAACTGCGGTGCGTCTTTGATGCCTTTATAACGCATTTTTGACAAGTTTTCCATTCATTTCAATGGGGAGCTACATTTTTTTATGCACTCCCGGTGTGTTTTCCTGACTCCCAGCATCTACCTGTAATACATGGATATGCGACTGAAAAAAAAAAAAGGCACCAAAAACGCAACTGCGGTGCATTTTTTTATGCATTTTTTGACAAGGTTTCCATGCATTTCAATGATGAGTTTTCAATGCATTTTCTGAGTGGCTGAATCCCAGTGTAAACCTGTAAAATATGGATATGTGACTAAAAAAAAAATATGCACCAGCAACGCAACTGTGATGCCTTTTCCATTAATTAATTTTCCTTTTTTTTTAATATTTGTATTTATTTTCACATCAGAAATATAAAATATCATAACATAGGGCTAACAAGCCATCAGGGAGAGAGAAGGAAATTGGGAGCTACATTTTTTAGTGCGATTTAGTTCTCCATTCATTTCAATGGGCAGCTGCGTTTTCGGGTGCGGTTTTGAAAAGCGCGCCAAAGATGCAGCATGCAGGACTTTTGAAAACATGCCGCACCAGCAGCACAGTGACGTGAAGAGTCCCATAAGATTTAAAGGGGAAATAGTTTGATGGCGTTTTCAGGAAAGGTAAAAAGGCAACAAAAAACGCGTCGGTCTGAAAGCACCTATAGTCCTATGGGAGGACTGTGGTTGGAATGAATTGTCTGGCGACGGGGTCCCTTTAAGGATTTCGAATGGAATTAAAAAATAAGGAACGTGTGCATCAATTAGAGGGGAAAAACAGACAAATCTCGGCGCGCTTCGGAGATACTTTGGTAAATGGATTCAAACGCCTCCTCCTCCGACTGAACAGCCGCGTATTATTCACAGTCCATCTGCTTTGCTGGCACTGACAGAGCTGTTACGGTATTTTCTTCATGAGCAGCTTACGGGGTGTGATTACCTTATTAAGGCTCCTATACCGAAAATGTAAAAAAAAAAAAAAAATGACGGAAAAGCGGAGCCCGAGCTGCATCGAGCGATCACATCCATCAAACGCAACCAGAGCTCAGGGTCCAGCATCTGAGAAAAGCTCTGAATTTCTAACGACTTCAGAAACACTTATCCATGACAGCATTTTATCGTCAGGAAACATGTTTAAAGTGGACCTTTCATCAGATATAGCTTTGTTATGATAAGTGCATGCATGCCAAGTAATGTGTTAGCGTAACAGTTCCAGGTATATCCAGTATTACATCTCCCAGAGGTCACACCACTCCCCCTGACGATGCCTTCCATCTTCTCCGTCATCTGCTTTTCTCTCCAGAAGACTGGAGACATCTTTGTTCAGGTATCATCCAGGGTTAGCATCTACTTTCTGGACCGAAATGCCGATTCAGGGGCATACACTATATGGTCAAAAGTATTGGGACGCCTGCCTTTACACGCACATGAACTTTAATGGCATCCCAGTCTTCGTCCCTAGGGTTCAATATTGAGTTGGCCCACCCTTTGCAGCTATAACAGCTTCAACTCTTCTGGGAAGGCCGTCCACAAGGTTTAGGAGTGTGTCTATGGGGATGTTTGACCATTCTTCCAGAAGGACATTTGTGAGGTCAGGCACTGATGTTGGAAGAGGAGGCCTGGCTTGCCATCTCCACTTTAATTCATCCCAAAAGTGTTCTATCTGGTTGAGGTCAAGCCAGTCAAGTTCCTCCTCCTCAAACTCGCTCATCCATGTCTTTATGGACCTTGCTTTGCTTTGTGCACTGGCATGTTGGAACAGGATGGGGACATCCCTAAACTGTTCCCACAAGAGTTGGGAGCATGAAATTGTCTAAAATTTCTTGGTATGCTGACGCCTTAAGAGTTCCCTTCACTGGAACTAAGGGGCCAAGAACAACCCCAGACAGGTCAAGTTCCTCCACCCCAAACTCGCTCATTAATGTCTTTATGGACCTTGCTTTGTACACTAGTGCAAATCATTTGGTGGAGGGGGATTATGGTGTGGGGTTGTTTTTCAGGGGTTGGACTTGACCCCTTAGTTCCAGTGAAGGAAACTCTTAAGGCGTCAGCATACCAAGACATTTTGGACAATTTCATGCTCCCAACTTTGTGGGAACAGTTTGGGGATGGCCCCTTCCTGTTCCAACATGACTGCACACCAGTGCACAAAGCAAGGTCCATGAAGACATGGATGAGCGAGTTTGGGGTGGAGGAATTTAACTGGCCTGCACATTTCTGAACGTATATATATATATATATATATATATATATATATATATATATATATATATATATATATATATATGTATATATATATATATATATATATATATATATATATATATATATATATATATATATATATATATATATATATATATATATATATATGTATATATATATATATATATATATATATATATATATATATATATATATATATATATATATATATATATATGTATATATATATATATATATATATACAGTATATAACAAATTATACATAACCAAATTTTATTATATAAAATTATATGATGCTTTTTTTTTTTTTTTTACAATAGAATATGATACTATATATATACTGTATATATAAATATATTATAAAATAATGATAAATTAAATATGATTTTATATAATAAAATTTTAGAAGAAATAAGGGTGGTGCACTTATTCAATAACATGCCATGAATTATTATACTTAAAAAAATGAACATGATAAGTATCCAAAAACATACAAATAAATAAATGTGAATAAAAGTCCAACTAAAGCCCAATGGAAGGAGTCAGTTCATATAGAGATAAGAATCTCATAGGAGTAACTTGATAGAAGAAAAAACAGAAAACACGTCAATCCAAACATCGACTGTTATATTTATGAATTGGCCGCTCACCTCCAAAAACGACCCAATGGGTCAAACAAGGCTCATCAGATAGTCAGATAAGAAATCCTGCTGATGGATCTGTAGAGACATCCAAGTCCCAAGCAAAGACGATGTCCCTGAGGAAGTCACGTGACCAGTGACGCAACGCATCGGGTGGAGCATTGTGACGTCATTTCCGATGGTGTTTTACGGAAGTGCGGTGAGGAGGCGAGTGTGTCACTACTCCCATTGTTTATTACTGCGATTTTTATTCTTACTTGATGTAAGCAGCTTCTTTTACTTAATAAATGTACTTTTTATTTGGCAATATTGTGCTATGGTTGTTCTTTGTTTCCTTTGAGTGCCATTTATACAAGAAGTGCCATTTCTTGGAGCGAGCTGTTTCCTCTACATATGGAGTTTCCTAAGATGTTTTGATACCAAGATCTGGACGTAGTTCTTTGTCTTCGCTTGGGACCTGGATGTCTTTACAGATCCATTAGCAGGATTTCTTATCTGACTATCTGATGAGCCTTGTTTGACCCTCGGGTCATTTTTGGAGGTGAGCGGCCAATTCATAAATATAACAGTCGACATTTGGATTGATGTGTTGTCTGTTTTTCTTCTATCAAGTTACTCCTATGAGATTGTTATCTCTATATGAACTGACTCCTACCATTGGGCTTTAGTTGGAATTTTATTCACATTTATTTATTTGTATGTTTTTAGATACGTATCAAGTATATTAATTCATGGCACGTTATTGAATAAGCGTACCACTCTTATTTCTTCCTTTTACATTTGATTACGTAGTTTTTTTGGGTACACTACCAACTGGTTGCAGCTAATTCACGGTCACTATACTTTTATTTTTTCCTTTTCTGAGTTTATTTTGACTATATTCACTGTATATAGACAGAAGGATGATTTAGTGGGATTTTCAGGGTGCCAGGCAAATAAAATTACTAGTAATACACCAAAGTATAAAAAAATATCAAAATTTATTACACATAAGACAAATTTAAAAGAATGTATTGGCTATACATATATTACGCAGACATCAGTACACATCTAGTTCATTGATGGAAAAGGTCACTCAGCAATAGTATCCAGACATGTTTCGTCCCCTAGGGCTTCCTCGGGGGATATTTATTGAGAGACAGAGGTAGATATGTAACTGCATAAGACAAAGTACAGTTAAAACGATACTGAAAAATAATTAAAAAAAAAAACTAAAAAGTATTATTTTTAACTTGTAATTTGTCTTATGCAGCGACACATCTACCTCTGTCTCTCAAAAAAAAATATCCCCTGAGGAAGCCCCAGGGGACGAGACATGTCGGGATACTATTGCTGAGTGACCTTTTCCATCAATTAACTAGATGTGTACTGATGTCTGCGTAATATATGTATAGCCAATACATTCTTTTAAATTATTTTGGTGTATTACTAGTAATTCTATTTGCCTGGCACCCTGAAAATCCCACTAAATCATCCTTCTGTCTATATATATTACTCAGGGATGGTGGTGCCTTTTTGTTGACACTGTCACCTATCCATACCAACTACTATATTCACCGTAGGTTGATGGTTTATATTCTTTAAAGACAAAATTACACATAGTAGCGTGCAAGTTTATTCCTTTATAACACGTGTTATGTTTTATATATATATATATATATTATATATATATATATATATATATATATATATATATATATATATATATATATATATATATATATATATATATATATATATATATATATATATATGTATATATTTATATATACGCATATAATTATGTCAGCTACTGAAATTCATAACAATAATAAGCAAATTCCCTGAGTGGCATTCCTCTAACACTAAGGCCATATAAAATGTCCCACCAGGTCAGCTCTTGCCTCTCGGGAATCTGACATTTAAACCTAGAAGAGAGGTGCGGCTCCCTCAGGCCCAGGAAAGGTGACAATGGTAATTGTACCACAAAAAAAATCCAGACAGTTATTGTGCGAGATAAATTACCTCTGACTGCCCCCAGATTAGGTCAGATAAAAGAAGAAAAAAAAAAAGAAGAGAAATAAAGACTGAATGCCTCACACGTTTTCGTCTCATGCGCCTCTCGTGAACTTTTGATAAAAGGATAAATGAGGGGAATTAAACTTGCGTCCGCTGGCATTTAAACAGATGTCTGAAAACACATTAAAGTCCAAATGCTTAAATGTTTCTAGTGGAATAATCTGTTGCAAAGACGGGTGTGATGTCCGTATGTTGGGCTAATTGTGGAAGATTTGAGACTAGGTTGTCAGGATGAAGACTGAGATAGAAATGTCTTATTAATTTAAAGGATATTTATCACTTATTGATGAGTAACTGTGTATGCAACAAACTTTTAAGACATCACTGATGCGGCCTATCCATTCACTAGAGACTGATGATATCACTGAGAATGCAGCCTATCCATTCACTAGAGACTGGTGACATCACTGAGAATGCAGCCTATACATTCACTAGAGACCGGTGACATCACTGAGAATACAGCTTATCCATTCACTAGAGACCGGTGACATCACTGAGAATGCAGCCTATCCATTCACTAGAGACCGGTGACATCACTGAGAATACAGCCTATCCATTCACTAGAGACCGGTGACATCACTGAGAATGCAGCCTATCCATTCACTAGAGACTGGTGACATCACTGAGAATGCAGCCTATCCATTCACTAGAGACCGGTGACATCACTGAGAATGCAGCCTATCCATTCTCTAGAGACCGGTGACATCACTGAGAATGCAGCCTATCCATTCTCTAGAGACCGGTGACATCACTGAGAATACAGCCTATCCATTCACTAGAGACCAGTGACATCACTACGTTTTCAGCCTCCCAATAATGAAAACCTGTGATATTACTGGCAATGTAGCTTGTCAATTCCCTAAAGATTGATGACATCATTAAGAAGGCACTAGATCAGTTTTGTAGAAACATATGACATCACTAACAATACAGCCTATCTGTTCATGAGAAATACAGTATCTCACAAAGTAAGTACACCCCTCACATTTTTGTAAATATTTTATTCTATCTTTTCATGTGACAACATTGAAGAAATGATACTTTGCTACAATATAAAGTAGTGAGTGTACAGCTTGTATAACAGTGTAAATTTGCTGTCCCCTCAAAATAACTCAACACACAGCCATTAATGTCTAAACCGCTGGCAACAAAAGTGAGTACACCCCTAAGTGAAAATGTCTAAATTGGGCCCAAAGTGTCAATATTCTGTGTGGCCACCATTATTTTCCAGCACTGTCTTAACCTGGAGTCCTCTTCCACTCCTCCATGACGACATCACAGAGCTGGTGGATGTTAGAGACCTTGCGCTCCTCCACCTTCCGTTTGAGGATGCCCCACAGATGCTCAATAGGGTTTAGGTCTGGAGACATACTTGGCCAGTCCATCACCTTTACCCTCAGCTTCTTTAGCAAGGCAGTGGTCATCTTGGAGGTGTGTTTGGTGTCGTTATCATGTTGGAATACTGCCCTGCGGCTCAGTCATCCGAAGGTAGGGGATCATGCTCTGCTTCAGTATATCACAGTACATGTTGGCATTCATGGTTCCCTCAATGAACTGTAGCTCCCCAGTGCCGGCAGCACTCATGCAGCCCCAGACCATGACACTCCCACCACCATGCCTGACTGTAGGCAAGACATATTTGTCTTTGTACTCCTCACCTGATTGCCGCCACACACGCTTGACACCATCTGAACCAAATAAGTTTATCTTGGTCTCATCAGACCACAGGACATGGTTCCAGTAATCCATGTCCTTAGTCTGCTTGTCTTCAGCAAACTGTTTCCGGGCTTTCTTGTGCATCATCTTTAGAAGAGGCTTCCTTCTGGGACGACAGCCATGCAGACCAATTTGATGCAGTGTGTGGCGTATGGTCTGAGCACTGACAGGCTGACCCCCCACCCCTTCAACCTCTGCAGCAATGCTGGCAGCACTCATACGTCTATTTCCCAAAGACAACCTCTGAATATGACGCTGAGCACGTGACCTCAACTTCTTTGGTCGACCATGGCGAGGCCTGTTCTGAGTGGAACCTGTCCTGTTAAACCGCTGTATGGTCTTGGCCACCGTGCTGCAGCTCAGTTTCAGGGTCTTGGCAATCTTCTTATAGCCTGGGCCATCTCTATGTAGAGCAACAATTCTTTTTTTCAGATCCTCAGAGAGTTCTTTGCCATGAGGTGCCATGTTGAACTTCCAGTGACCAGTATGAGAGAGTGAGAGCGATAACACCAAATTTAACACACCTGCTACCCATTCACACCTGAGACCTTGTAACACCAAAGAGTCACATGACACCAGGGAGGGAAAATGGCTAATTGGGCCCAATTTGGACAGTTTCACTAATGTACTCACTTTTGTTGCCAGCAGTTTAGACATTAATGGCTGTGTGTTGAGTTATTTTGAGGGGACAGTAAATTTACACTGTTATACAAGCTGTACACTCACTACTTTACATTGTAGCAAAGTGTCATTTCTTCAGTGTTGTCACATGAAAAGATAGAATAAAATATTTACAGAAATGTGAGGGGTGTACTCACTTTTGTGAGATACTGTAAGTGACTTCCCCGAGACTGCAGCGTATTGCTCATCTTTGGATTCTCTATTTTAAACATTGGAGAACATTTGTAAGCCTAGGATGTAGAGATATGATTAGGTTAATAAACACATGCTATCTCCACCTCAGTAATTTATTGTCATTTTGTTTGATTTAAGCTTAATTGGTTTATTGAAATAATTGATTAATAAACCATCTGCACACTTCTGTTCTTGTTTGCCTGTCTATTGGAGTCAAAACATATGCTCAACACGTCCCAAAACAGTGTGACGTATAACGTAGGAAGTAGCACAATATCGCATTGCTGTCCTTATTGGCCCACCAACATTATTAAATATAAACATTTGTTATCATCTGCACCAGGATTGTATATCCCATGACATTGAAATATGAGGTCAGCACACCAAAAAGTGATATTTCCGTTTTTGGTAGATGCAGTGACCCCATGCATTTCAGTCTGCATCCAGGGCCCACATACACTCCAGCCCATATCCAGTGTCTCCAATGATCCCATGCACTTCAGTCTCCATCCATTGTTCATGTGTGACCATGTGTACGCCAGTCTGCATCCAGTGTCTCCAGTGACCCCATATACTCCAGTCTGCATCCAGTGTCTCCAGTGACCCCATATACTCCAGTCTGCATCCAGTTTCTCCAGTGACCCCATACACTCCAGTCTGCATCCAGTGTCTCCAGTGACCCCATACACTCCAGTCTGCATCCAGTGTCTCCAGTGACCCCATACACTCCAGTCTGCATCCAGTGTCTCCAGTGACCCCATACACTCCAGTCTGCATCCAGTGTCTCCAGTGACTCCATACACTCCAGTCTGCATCCAGTGTCTCCAGTGACTCCATACACTCCAGTCTGCATCCAGTGTCTCCAGTGACCCCATATACTCCAGTCTGCATCCAGTGTCTCCAGTGACCCCATATACTCCAGTCTGCATCCAGTGTCTTCAGTGACCCCATATACTCCAGTCTGCATCCAGTTTCTCCAGTGACCCCATGCACTCCAGTCTGCATCCAGTGTCTCCAGTGACCCCATACACTCCAGTCTGCATCCAGTGTCTCCAGTGACCCCATACACTCCAGTCTGCATCCAGTGTCTCCAGTGACTCCATACACTCCAGTCTGCATCCAGTGTCTCCAGTGACCCCATACACTCCAGTCTGCATCCAGTGTCTCCAGTGACCCCATATACTCCAGTCTGCATCCAGTGTCTCCAGTGACCCCATATACTCCAGTCTGCATCCAGTGTCTCCAGTGACCCCATACACTCCAGTCTGCATCCAGTGTCTCCAGTGACCCCATACACTCCAGTCTGCATCCAGTGTCTCCAGTGACTCCATACACTCCAGTCTGCATCCAGTGTCTCCAGTGACCCCATACACTCCAGTCTGCATCCAGTGTCTCCAGTGACCCCATATACTCCAGTCTGCATCCAGTGTCTCCAGTGACCCCATATACTCCAGTCTGCATCCAGTGTCTTCAGTGACCCCATATACTCCAGTCTGCATCCAGTGTCTCCAGTGACCCCATATACTCCAGTCTGCATCCAGTGTCTTCAGTGACCCCATATACTCCAGTCTGCATCCAGTGTCTCCAGTGACCCCATACACCCCAGTCTGCAACCAGTGTCTCCAGTGATTCCATACACTCCAGTCTGCATCCAGTGTCTCCAGTGACCCCATATACTCCAGTCTGCATCCAGTGTCTCCAGTGACCCCATATACTCCAGTCTGCATCCAGTGTCTTCAGTGACCCCAAATACTCCAGTCTGCATCCAGTGTCTCCAGTAACCCCATATACTCCAGTCTGCATCCAGTTTCTCCAGTGACCCCATATACTCCAGTCTGCATCCAGTGTCTCCAGTGACCCCATACACTCCAGTCTGCATCCAGTGTCTCCAGTGACCCCATACACTCCAGTCTGCATCCAGTGTCTCCAGTGACCCCATACACTCCAGTCTGCATCCAGTGTCTCCAGTGACCCCATACACTCCAGTCTGCATCCAGTGTCTCCAGTGACCCCATACATTCCAGTCTGCATCCAGTGTCTCCAGTGACCCCATATACTCCAGTCTGCATCCAGTGTCTCCAGTGACCCCATACACTCCAGTCTGCATCCAGTGTCTCCAGTGACCCCATACACCCCAGTCTGCAACCAGTGTCTCCAGTGACTCCATACACTCCAGTCTGCATCCAGTGTCTCCAGTGACTCCATACACTCCAGTCTGCATCCAGTGTCTCCAGTGACCCCATATACTCCAGTCTGCATCCAGTGTCTCCAGTGACCCCATATACTCCAGTCTGCATCCAGTGTCTTCAGTGACCCCATATACTCCAGTCTGCATCCAGTGTCTCCAGTGACCCCATATACTCCAGTCTGCATCCAGTGTCTTCAGTGACCCCATATACTCCAGTCTGCATCCAGTGTCTCCAGTGACCCCATACACTCCAGGCTGCATCCAGTGTCTCCAGTGACCCCATACACCCCAGTCTGCAACCAGTGTCTCCAGTGACCCCATACACTCCAGTCTGCATCCAGTGTCTCCAGTGACCCCATACACTCCAGTCTGCATCCAGTGTCTCCAGTGACCCCATACACTCCAGTCTGCATCCAGTGTCTCCAGTGACCCCATACACTCCAGTCTGCATCCAGTGTCTCCAGTGACCCCATATACTCCAGTCTGCATCCAGTGTCTCCAGTGACCCCATACACTCCAGTCTGCATCCAGTGTCTCCAGTGACCCCATACACTCCAGTCTGCATCTAGTGTCTCCAGTGACCCCAAACACTCCAGTCTGTATCCAGTGTCTCCAGTGACCCCATATACTCCAGTCTGTATCCAGTGACTCCAGTGATCCCATATACTCCAGTCTGCATCCAGTGTCTCCAGTGACCCCATACACTCCAGTCTGCATCCAGTGTCTCCAGTGACCCCATACACTCCAGTCTGCATCCAGTGTCTCCAGTGACCCCATACACTCCAGTCTGCATCCAGTGTCTCCAGTGACCCCATAAACTCCAGCCTGCATCTAGTGTCTCCAGTGACCCCATACATTCCAGTATGCATCCAGTGTCTCCAGTGACCCCATACACTCCAGTCTGCATCCAGTGTCTCATGTGACCCCATACACTCCAACCTGCATCCAGTGTCTCCAGTGACCCCATACACTCCAGTCTGTATCCAGTGATCCCATATACTCCAGTCTGCATCCAGTGTCTCCAGTGACCCCATATACTCCAGTCTGTATCCAGTGTCTCCAGTGATCCCATATACTCCAGTCTGCATCCAGTGTCTCCAGTGACCCCATATACTCCAGTCTGCATCCAGTGTCTCCAGTGACCCCATATACTCCAGTCTGCATCCAGTGTCTCCAGTGATCCCATATACTCCAGTCTGCATCCAGTGTCTCCAGTGACCCCATTCACTCCAGTCTGCATCCAGTGTCTCCAGTGACCTCATACACTCCAGTCTGCATCCATTGTCTCATGTGACCCCATACACTCCAGTCTGTATCCAGTGTCTCCAGTGACCCCTATACACTTCAGTCTGCATCCAATGTCTCCAGTGACCCCATGCACTCCAGTCTGCATCCTTTTTCACCAGTGACCCCATATACTCCAGTCTGCATCCAGTGTCTCCAGTGACTCCATACACTCCAGTCTGCATCCAGTATCTCCAGTGACCCCATATACTCCAGTCTGCATCCAGTGTCTCCAGTGACCCCATACACTCCAGTCTGCATCCAGTGTCTCCAGTGACCCCATATACTCCAGTCTGCATCCAGTGTCTCCAGTGACCCCATACACTCCAGTCTGCATCCAGTGTCTCCAGTGACCCCATATACTCCAGTCTGCATCCAGTGTCTCCAGTGACCCCTTATACTCCAGTCTGCATCCAGTGTCTCCAGTGACTCCATACACTCCAGTCTGCATCCAGTGTCTCCAGTGACCCCATACACTCCAGTCTGCATCCAGTGTCTCCAGTGACCCCATACACTCCAGTCTGCATCCAGTGTCTCCAGTGACCCCATATACTCCAGTCTGTATCCAGTGTCTCCAGTGACCCCATACACTCCAGTCTGCATCCAGTGTCTCCAGTGACCCCATACACTCCAGTCTGCATCCAGTGTCTCCAGTGACCCCATACACTCCAGTCTGCATCCAGTGTCTCCAGTGACCCCATACACTCCAGTCTGTATCCAGTGTCTCCAGTGACTCCATACACTCCAGTCTGCATCCAGTGTCTCCAGTGACCCCATACACTCCAGTCTGCATCCAGTGTCTCCAGTGACCTCATATACTCCAGTCTGCATCCAGTGTCTCCAGTGACCCCATACACTCCAGCCTGTATCCAGTGTCTCCAATGACCCCATACACTCCAGACTTCATCCATTGTCTCATGTGACCCCATACACTCCAGTCTGTATCCAGTGTCTCCAGTGACCCCATACACTCCAGTCTGTATCCAGTGTCTCCAGTGACCCCTATACACTTCAGTCTGCATCCAATGTCTCCAGTGACCCCATGCACTCCAGTCTGTATCCAGTGTCTCCAGTGACCCCATACACTCCAGTCTGTATCCAGTGTCTCCAGTGACCCCATACACTCCAGTCTGCATCCAGTGTCTCCAGTGACCCCATACACTCCAGTCTGCATCCAGTGTCTCCAGTGACCCCATATACTCCAGTCTGTATCCAGTGTCTCCAGTGACCCCTATACACTCCAGTCTGCATCCAATGTCTCCAGTGACCCCATGCACTCCAGTCTGTATCCAGAGTCTCCAGTGACCCCATACACTCCAGTCTGCATTCAGTGTCTCCAGTGACCCCATACACTCCAGACTTCATCCATTGTCTCATGTGACCCCATACACTCCAGTATGTATCCAGTGTCTCCAGTGACCCCATACACTCCAGTCTGTATCCAGTGTCTCCAGTGACCCCATACACTCCAGTCTGTATCCAGTGTCTCCAGTGACCCCATACACTCCAGTCTGTATCCAGTGTCTCCAGTGACCCCTATACACTTCAGTCTGCATCCAGTGTCTCCAGTGACCCCATACACTCCAGTCTGCATCCAGTGTCTCCAGTGACCCCATACACTCCAGTCTGCATCCAGTGTCTCCAGTGACCCCATATACTCCAGTCTGTATCCAGTGTCTCCAGTGACCCCATACACTCCAGTCTGCATCCAGTGTCTCCAGTGACCCCATACACTCCAGTCTGCATCCAGTGTCTCCAGTGACCCCATACACTCCAGTCTGCATCCAGTGTCTCCAGTGACCCCATACACTCCAGTCTGTATCCAGTGTCTCCAGTGACTCCATACACTCCAGTCTGCATCCAGTGTCTCCAGTGACCCCATACACTCCAGTCTGCATCCAGTGTCTCCAGTGACCTCATATACTCCAGTCTGCATCCAGTGTCTCCAGTGACCCCATACACTCCAGCCTGTATCCAGTGTCTCCAATGACCCCATACACTCCAGACTTCATCCATTGTCTCATGTGACCCCATACACTCCAGTCTGTATCCAGTGTCTCCAGTGACCCCATACACTCCAGTCTGTATCCAGTGTCTCCAGTGACCCCTATACACTTCAGTCTGCATCCAATGTCTCCAGTGACCCCATGCACTCCAGTCTGTATCCAGTGTCTCCAGTGACCCCATACACTCCAGTCTGTATCCAGTGTCTCCAGTGACCCCATACACTCCAGTCTGCATCCAGTGTCTCCAGTGACCCCATACACTCCAGTCTGCATCCAGTGTCTCCAGTGACCCCATATACTCCAGTCTGTATCCAGTGTCTCCAGTGACCCCTATACACTCCAGTCTGCATCCAATGTCTCCAGTGACCCCATACACTCCAGTCTGCATCCAGTGTCTCCAGTGACCCCATATACTCCAGTCTGTATCCAGTGTCTCCAGTGACCCCTATACACTCCAGTCTGCATCCAATGTCTCCAGTGACCCCATGCACTCCAGTCTGTATCCAGAGTCTCCAGTGACCCCATACACTCCAGTCTGCATTCAGTGTCTCCAGTGACCCCATACACTCCAGACTTCATCCATTGTCTCATGTGACCCCATACACTCCAGTATGTATCCAGTGTCTCCAGTGACCCCATACACTCCAGTCTGTATCCAGTGTCTCCAGTGACCCCATACACTCCAGTCTGTATCCAGTGTCTCCAGTGACCCCATACACTCCAGTCTGTATCCAGTGTCTCCAGTGACCCCTATACACTTCAGTCTGCATCCAATGTCTCCAGTGACCCCATGCACTCCAGTCTGTATCCAGTGTCTCCAGTGACCCCATACACTCCAGTCTGCATCCATTGTCTCGTGTGACCCCATACACTCCAGTCTGTATCCAGTGTCTCCAGTGACCCCATACACTCCAGTCTGCATCCTTTGTCACCAGTGACCCCATGCATTCCACCTTTGCAGCAAGAGGCTCCCTTTAGTGCCTCTGTGCTCTGTCCTGTAGCTGCCTGTGTGTATCTTTCCTCCTTAGTATCTACTGTCTCTTTGTGATTCTTCAAGTGCTCTGTCTGTGGTCTATGTCACCACCCAGCACTAGTTGCTACTATCAAATCCCTGTTAGTCAGTCCCCAGTGGGAACAGACTCCATCCTTGACAGCCTGGCACAATGCAAGGCCCACATATACTGCCCAGGCCCCTTCCACCTTTAAATATCCTCTGATATAGTAGGTGTAATGATACCCATGAAGAAAGAAGTTACTTTTTTTTTTTTTTTACTTACCATACACCCCAGTGTGATGTCACCAGTCTTCCACAGTGATTCCTGGGGAATGCATAGTAAGCAAAATCTTGCAAGAAGACATGTCATTCCATTGCAGCATCTCCCAAGATTTTGGCTTCTCATTATTCCCCAGGATCTAGCCATGGAGTGGGACCTCGATGCTCGTCTAGGTGCCAAAGGCAGAAGATGGGGGGAAGGTAAGTAGAAATCATTTTTTTTTACAGGTACTTTTTGGACCTACTGGGAGGGGGCCTAGACAATATATGTGGACCTTGCATGCGATTGAGTATTATATGCAAACAGAAGTTCCATATCATTTACTAAGCTCCAGAGCAACTGCACTTGCAGAGTGCACAGTCTCTTTGCCTTTAGTAAATCCACCCCACAATGTGTTTTGAGTCATTTAGCACTGTTAGCACGCTGTTTATACATACATAGGTGCAACAACCATTCTCATGCAATATACTGTGATTAATGCTTCTGCCACTAGGTGGTGGTGTGTTATGTTTAATCCTTCTATGATGTTACATTCCTTTTAGTGTAACTACATAAATTTATTGTAACCCACACAAAGCCCCACCCCACATCTTGCACTGCGTGGACGCCTCAATTCTGGGTTGAACCTAAGATAAACAGTGCACAGGGGGCAGCAGGGCAGAGCATTGGATGTCAAGGAAGCACAGTACACAGGGGGCAGCAGGGCAGAGCATGGAGGAACCATGGCAAAGTATAGAAGTTAGCAAGTCATAGCACAGGGGGTAGCACAGGAGGGCACATAATGGGACACAGCAGGGCATATTACATAGGGGCATGAGAGCACATTAAGGGGCACAGCAGAGCACATTAGGAGGGATACAATCTCATATTATGGGGCACAGCAGGGCACATTATGAGGCATAGCAGGGCATATTAAGTGGGGGCAAGAGGAGGCATAATGGGGTACAGCAGGGTATATTACATGAAGCAAGAGGGCACATATAGGGCACTGTATGGTGCACACAGAAGAGCACACTATGGGGCACTGAATGATGCATCATATGGCACACAGCAGGGTACAGGGCACATCATGGGGCATACAGTAGGGCTCAGGGCACATCACAAGGCCCACAGGAGGGAATTGGGCACACAGTGGGGCACATAGTAGGGAATGGGGCACACAGAACACAACATGGGGCACACCACAAGGGCACACAGTAGAGCACATCATGGGGCACACAGTAGGGCATATCACAGGGCACACAGTAGGTCATGGGACACATCACAGGGCACATCATGGGGCAGGGAATGGGGGCTGGGAATGGGGGCAGGCAGCAGGGCATTGGGGCAGGCAGCAGTGCATGGGGGCACACATCAGAGCATGGGGGCACACATCAGAGCATGGGCATGGGGCAGAGAGCAGGCTATGGGGCACAGAGCATGGTGTGGAGCAGACATCAGGGCATTGGGGAACAGACCAGGGCATGTGGGCACACACATCAGGGCATGGGGCACACACATCAGGGCATGGGGGCACAGAGCAGGGCATGGGGGCAGACAGCAGGGCATGGGGGCAGACAGCAGGGCATGGGGGCACGGAGCAGGGCATAGGGTAGACAGCAGGGCATGGGGACACAGGACAAGGGGGCACAGAGCATGGCATGGGGTAGACATCAGAGCATGGGGCAGACATCGGGGCATGGGGGCACAGAGCAGGGCATGGGGCAAAGAGCAGGGCATGGGGGCACAGAGCAGGGCATGGGGGCACACAGTGCAGCATGGGGGCACAGAGCGGGGCATGGAGGCAGGCAGCGGGGCATGGGGGCACAGAGCAGGGCATAGGGTAGACAGCAGGGCAAGGGGGCACAGAGCATGGCATGGGGTAGACATCAGAGCATGGGGCAGACATCAGGGAATGAGGCCACAGAGCAGGGCATGGGGCAGACAGCAGGGCATGGGGCAAAGAGCAAGGCATGGGGGCAGACAGCAAGACATGGGGGAACAGAGCAGGGCATGGGCAGACATCAGGGCATGGGGCAGATAGCAGGGTATGGGCAGACTATAGGGCATGGGGAAGACATCAGGGCTTGGGGGCACAGAGCAGGGCATGGGGGCACAGAGTGGGGCATGGGGGCAGACAGCAGGGCATGGGGGCACGGAGAAGGGCAAGGGGGCACAAAGCATGGCATGGGGTAGACATCAGAGCATGGGGCAGACATCAGGGAATGGTGTTAAAGAGCAGGACATGGGGCAGACAGCAGGGCATGGGGCACAGAGCAAGGCATGGGGGCACAGAGCAGGGCATGGGCAGACATCAGGGCATGGGGCAGATAGCAGGGTATGGGCAGACTACAGGACATGGGGCAGACATCAGGGCATGGGGCACAGAGCGGGGCATGGGGGCACAGAGCGGGGCATGTGGGCAGACAGCGGGGCATGGGGGCATGGAGCAGGGCATAGGGTAGACAGCAGGGCAAGGGGGCACAGAGCATGGCATGGGATAGACATCAGAGCATGGGGCAGACATCAGGGAATGGGGCCACAGAGCAGGGCATGGGCAGACAGCAGGGCATGGGGCAAAGAGCAAGGCGAGGGTGCAGACAGCGGGGCATGGGGACACAGAGCAGGGCATGGGCAGACATCAGGTCATGGGGCAGATAGCACGGTATTGGCAGACTATAGTGCATGGGTCAGACAGCGGGGCATGGGGCACAGAGCAGGGCATAGGGGCACAGAGCAGGGCATGGGGGCACAGAGCAGGGCATGGGGGCACAGAGCAGGGCATAGGGGCACAGAGCAGGGCATGGGGGCAGACAGCGGGACATGGGGGCAGACAGCAGGGCATGGGGGCACAGAGCAGGGCATAGGGCAGACAGCAGGGCATGGGGGCACGGAGCAGGGCATAGGGTAGAGAGCAGGGCATAGGGGCACAGAGCAGGGCATGGGGGCAGACAGCGGGACATGGGGGCAGACAGCAGGGCATGGGGGCACGGAGCAGGGCATAGGGTAGACATCAGGGAATGGGGGCACAGAGCAGGGCATGGGCAGACAGCAGGGCATGGGGCAAATAGCAGGGTATGGGCAGACATCAGGGCTTTTGGGCACAGAGCAGGATGCTGGGCACATAGAGGGACACAGGACAGCAGCTGCTGCACTTTTCTTCCTAGATGCAGAGTAGCGCTCTCCTCCCCGCCGGCCCCTCCTCTCTTCTCGTCCGTCAGAGGTGATGACAAATACAAGCACCTGGGGTAGACGGCAGGGACGGAGGGGCCGGCGGGGAGGAGTGCATCACGAGAGGTCCGTTTACACTGCAGCAGTCTCTTAGACAGGGAGCAGTGATTCGGGACCCGGTCTACCCATCAGCTAGTTGCAATTGACGGGTAGATCAAAGTGGAAGCTGTCATGGGGCCCCCTACTGGCCACGGGTCCTCGGTCCCTGTCCGAATTGCCCGATGGTCAGTCCGCCCCTGTATATTACCAAAACTTTAATGGCATCCCAGTCTTAGTCTGCAGTGTTCAATATTGAGTTGGCCCACCCTTGGCAGCTAGAACAGCTTCAACTCTTCTGGGAAGGCTGTCCACAAGGTTTAGGAGTGTGTCTATGGGAATGTTTGACCATTCTTCCAGAAGCGCATTTGTGAGGTCAGGCGCTGATGCTGGAAGAAAAGACCTGGCTCGAAGTTTCCGCTCTAATTCATCCCAAAGGTGTTCTATCCAATTGAGGTCAGGACTTTGTGCAGGCCAGTTAAGTTCCTCCACCCCAAACTCGCTCATCCATGTCTTTATGGACCTTGCTTTGTGCACTGGTGCGCAGCCATGTTGGACCAGGAAGGGGCCATCCCCAAACTGTTCCCATAAAGTTGGGAGGATGAAATTGTCCAAAATGTCTTGGTATGCTGACGTCTTAAGAGTTCCCTTCACTAGAACTAAGGGGCCAAGCCTAACCCCTGAAAAACAACCCCACACCATAATCCCCCCTCCATCAAATAATTTGGACCAGTACACAAAGCAAGGTCCTTATGTCCATAAAGACATGGATGAGCGAGTTTGGGGTTGAGGAACATGACTGGCCTGACTTCAACCAGATAGAACACCTTTGGGATGAATTAGAGCGGAGACTGCGAGCCAGGCCTTCTCGCCCAACATCAGTGCCTGACCTCACAAATGCGCTTCTGGAATAATGGTCAAACATAGACACCCTCATAAACCTTGTCGACAGCCTTCCCAGAAGAGTTGAAGCTGTTATAGCTGCAAAGGGTGAGCCAACTCAATATTGAACCCTTTGGACTAAGATTGGGATGCCATTAAAGTTCATGTGCGTGTAAAGGCAGGTGTCCCAATGCTTTTGGTAATATAGTGTATATACCTGTAATATACTAACTATATATATAAATATGTATTATTCTACCTAGCTTTAGCCCAGCTAGCTTTAATTACCAATAATGTCAATCCTCCTTCTAAATATTTCGATTACTGGGAAATCTTAGTCAGCTGTTTACACATTTTTCATGGAAGTGTTTCTGTAAAGCTTGCAATCTATACCTTTTCAGTCGTTGTTAGCGGCTGCTAGTAGGCAGACCTGCACTGCTGACATTTTATAGTTAAAACCATAAGTGTCAAGAAAGCCTAATTAATAAGTGCTAATTATTTACCAAAATAGATCATGCCTTTGTTATACACCAGTAACCAGCTGTACATGACTTTACATAGAATATACACATTAATCACATCTAGGAGTGGAAACATGCGGGAAGCTATGATTAGGACATATGATTGGAGCCATATATGTTTACAATATAATTATCCTTTATTTTTAGTTCATAGTTCCACACAAAGTAGAGGGATACGGTCGGCTAAACATTCTAAAACCAAGAAATATATTATTTGGAAAACAGTTCGGGCACACCTGACCATCACTTATATGAGTTCTTTGGACATCCCATTCCAAAATCACGGCCATTAATGTGGAGTTGCCCCTCTTTTAGGCTATAACAGCTTCCACTCTTCTGTGGAAATTTGTAGCCATTCCTTGAAAAGAGCATTGGGGTGGTCATGTTGAATGGGAAGACCTGGACAACAATACATGTTCCAACTCATCCTAAAAGGTACTAAAGGTATTCAGTAGGGCTAAGGTCAGGGCTCTGTAAAGACCTAAACATATGTGACCGTGTTCGGTTAATGATGCCATCCAGAATCCCCAACCAGTTTGGATACGGTCGGCAAAACATTCTAAAACCAAGAAATATATTATTTGGAAAACAGTTCGGGCACACCTGACCATCACCTATATGAGTTCTTTGGACATCCCATTCCAAAACCATGGCCATTAATATAGAGTTGCCCCTCTTTTATTCTATAACAGCTTCCACTCTTCTGTGGGAATTTGTACTCACCCATTCCTTGAAAAGAGCATTGGTGTGGTCATGTTGGATGGGAAGATCTGGACAACAATACATGTTCCAACTCATCCTAAAAGGTACTAAAGGTATTCAGTAGGGCTAAGGTCAGGGCTCTGTAAATACCTAAACATATGTGACCATGTTCGGTCAATGATGCCATCCAGAATCCCCAGCCATTTGTTTACATACAGAAGACAGTCTTGGATCTGTCATTTAGCGGTGCTAACTCTAGCATTATACCATGCTCCCACTAGTGTGGTGGTAGTGCAGTAATAGTGATACCGCTGCTAAAAATGACAGATCCCCCACTGGTTTGTTTACAAACAGCAGCCTTCCAGAAGTCTGTCATTTTACATTGTTATTACTATCGCCTCTAAATGACAGATCCCTTGGTGAGTTTGTGTTTGTAAATGAACTAGCTGGGAATCCTAGATTAAATCATTGACCGAATATGGTCATTACCAAACTTGGTCAAAGACGTCAACCTGGCTGTAGATCTGCCATTTGAAATTGGAATTGGTGGGTCATCACTGGATGATGTGATAGATGTTAAAATTATAGTCATTGCTTTATTTTTTTTCGGCTGTAAATGGGCGAACTTACCAAATATGTTTGTTTGCCCATATGAGAACAGGTTGGGTCTGGGTTGAACACCACTGGATATTGTGATGGATGTTCGATTTATTTTCATTGTTTTTGGAATTGGATTGGCCAACTTGACAAATATGGCAAGTTTGTTTGCCTGTTCACTAAACTGAGAACAATTTGGCTCCAGGTTCACCTTATGTTCAACCCGAACCCAAAGCTCATTCCTACACAAGGGTACAGTTTTGCTGGAATAGAGAATGGCCTTCCCCAGACTGTTACCACAAGGTTGGAAGAGCACAAGTATCTAAATTAGTGGTAACGGCACCCTTTACTGCAAACATCTGAACTTCATATCTGGAGAGGTGTTACTGTTGACATACTTTTGGCCATAGGATGTATACATTATGAAACAATATAAATGGAAATCCCATCCTCTAAATGCCATCATCTAAAAACAGACGTGGCAGATACAATGCTTAGAGAAAAAAAAAAACAAAAACAAATGATAACATCAGTTGTGATAAAGGAAATCAGGAGATATTTGAAACTGATAGAGCTATGAATGGATGTTATACAGTACGCTCGTCTAAAGAGACAGGTATTTAAACATGTGGTGGGACAGTAAATGCCTAATGGCATGTGGAAGTGAGTTGTATAACAATGACACAGCACATGATATGCCCTGCAGAACTGATTAAAATGTAGTCGTAAGAGGTAGAGATCATGGTTCATATAAAGTTCTGTAACTGCTAGAGGGCACTTTCGTATGGCCAGCAGATCCAGCAGCAGACCTGTGCAGTCAACAAATCCTGCTTTAGCTTTAGGCTTGCACCCCATTCCATCAATAGTCAACAATGGAATGCTCAGTGCATGAGCTCCAACTTAAATGTGCATGCCTTGAGTTTTCTGGGTTCAGTTCAGATAACCTAACCCTTAGCCCACATCTGGCCACCACCCCAACTTCTCCTAATGCAGCACACAAGGAAGGCACAGTAATCTCAAGTGGAGATTAAATAGCCATACAAGCATTTTATTATAATTAACACACAATTTAGACAACAAAAAACTTAACAAGACAGATCAGATAAGGTTGCAGGTCCTTGAAGGCATCATATAACAGGAACAAAAAGCGTGTGTCTGTGATAACAGTAAACTAGGTTATGCCGCCAGCTGCAAAACACTATCTTAGGGATGTCTTAGCTGAACCTCAAACACGTCCTAGTCTACATTACAACTATCTAATCACTATGAGTTGACCAGACTGACTATAGGACGCCATACCAGAGATGGGTCCCCAACCTTTTTCTAAAAACACAAGCTTAAACCACCTTTAATAACCCCTAACTGCCACTAGCTGATACAACCTAACTGTCCAAAGTTGATAAATAGGGCACGAGGCAGGAACACTCACTTGACAACTGCTTGCCTGAGCTTGACTGAAACTCGCCTTACGTCTTCCCACAAACTGTACTTCAGAGCTCCTCCCCCTCAGTCCACTTCTTTAGACCAATCCTATAAGTGACCACTACTTTTCATTTTAAATAAACATTTAACTCCACAATACCTGAGTCCCCTTCCACTTATTCATGTGCTTATTTCCCTTTTCCTTTTTTTTTATAGTGCTATGGTCCTGAAGAATTGGCAGACCATGAATGGTAACCTTGCGGTACCTCCTATCACAGAACTAACTCAGTTATAGGGACGAGTTTAGGGTTCAGACCGAACCCAAATTGGGTCCAGCTTTTATATGTTTGGAATTCAGCTGAAATTCAAACATTAAAGTTAGCCAAATGTCCCGCAAACCAAAGCCAATTAGTTTTGGATTATTTGCCATAGTTCAGAGCCAGGTTCTCTTTAAATAGGAGTTATATCCCTTGTATTGTGGATGTGTGATGGAAGCAATGACATGAAATTCCATTGTTTTTTTTTTGAGAATGGCAAGACTACGTTCAGATAAGACGTTAACTAAAGAGGGGGCTTTGTGTAGCACATGGACACCCTTACAATGGATAATGCTAAATGTAGAACATAATCATTCAAAACATTAGATGCTTAAAAGGATCTTGTCACTTGTCACTTTGTCCATTCAGGGAAAAGTAACAGGTTCTCTTGATAGGCCACCTCTCCATCCACTAATACTCATCTTCTCTGCATTTCTACACCAACTTGTTTGCCTAAATAGCCTAATTCCTGTATAAGCTCCATGCTGGTCTCCATTGTCAGAGCTTATACAAAGTTAATGCCCATTGCTCTCCCTTACGTATCATTATTCAAACTTGGTGATTGGCTGCTTGGTCTTGGGTATGTCCAAGGGCTCCAGCAGGGGCATAGAGCAGAGGTAAAGTGGCAAGTTCCTTGGCTAGTGAAAATTGTAAAGTGTGTACAAACTTTGATGTATTATTGTAGACTGAAAGTACCATGAGGAACAATGTTATTGGGCAGCAGAGGATAGCTCTGATGTCAAAGGACAGCCATAAGGGCAATGAGTTGAAGGTCTCTCTAAATGGTCCAGGTAGGCTCTGCTCAGAGCCCTGAGCAGCTGTGCCATGACATAACAACCTCTGGCCATGATGCTGACAGCAGCATGTTTTAAAGACAGTAATGGCAAACTGGGAAGAGCTGAAAGACACCAGAGGCATATTATATTTATTATTAAAGGAGGAGTACATAATTCTGTAACATTCTACCCTAATACCTCACTGCAATGACTTTAAGCTTTGGTTATGCTTTAAAAAAAAAAAATGGATTGCCTTTAATGGGTGAGTGCTACCAGCAAGACTTTTAGGCAAAGAAATGGCTATTTTAGCTTGGAGCCGCTCTTCCAGTAAAGTGTCGCGTTTCAGCGGGATGATGGAACAGGTTAATAAAAACAGCAATATTTTTTCCCGATGACAGAATGCATTGTCTCGGTGAGATCCTTGGCAGCCTCATTCCTGCATCCAGATATGTTTTGTAATTACGTATCGGGAAATGGATGGGCCTGTGCTGCGCCGTGACACGCGGCCAGCGCAGCCCCTGGAACCTCAGCCAATACCGTGATTGATAGAGGGTCGCGTTTTCCAATGTTGCGGTGGCAGATGGTGGGTTTAGGTAATTAGACACAAGGGGGTGTAAATGGTTATGACACAACACAGAGTCCTGAATGGCGAGCAGCGTACCGAGGCTTGGTGGGAGCACAGGCATACTGTGATACCCATTCACATCGCACCATATTTCATCCTGATTAACCATTCACAGATAAATTTCAGACGATTGTCATAAGGCGACACCTCTCAATTGGACTAGGATAAATTTATAAGTCATGTGGACAACTCAATCAAAGAACTGAAGGCAATGAGTAAAATTAGCCATGCTGTACAACAACTGTACAAATGCTTTATAGACTTTATTGCAGTCAGTAAGTAGGCTTTTCACAGTGCCTCTGGGCCCAGACTGTAACATTTTTTCACATGAGTCTGTACAGCTCAGAACTGAATCCATGGAATACTCATTTTAGCAGACTCAAATTCAGGGCAAGTCACAATATAAGATCTCTAGTGGACACAGGGATCTATCTAGTGTACCTATAAAGAGACCCTGTAACCAATTTAAAAATCCTGCAGATTATAAGCACAGAAAGCTCAAGTATGTTAAGGCTTCATGCACACTGGGACTTTTTGAAATGCTTTTCTCTTAGCAGGAGAAAAGCAGCTGCAAAAATGCGCCTAAGCTGCGTTTTTCAAACGTGTTTAGCTGCATCAAGCGCTTTGGTGGTTATTTCATTGGCAAGAATATGAATTTATTCTGGCCATTGAAATGAAGAGTCGCTCAAGTCTAGAGCTTAGGCGCGCTTAGACACACTTACCTGCGGCCAAAATGCTCCTCTCGTGTTTTCCCTCCTAAGGAGATGGAGGCGGCTATTAAGACCAATATAACAGAGAATATTTTCTAGGCACCGAAGTGTAAAACCTTATGGATGGGAAACCTGCCCACTTGTGAATACCCATTGATCTTAGAATTTTTGGATCCAGGAGCCTACTATTGATAGCTTTTCTAAAGGAAGGCTTTTGCCTCAGTGAAGCTCCTCCCAAGCTGTTTAGACCCCAGTGTGGTGTCTTCCTCTGGTGTACTGGATGTGTGTGCTCACCCCTTTCCCTCTACTCCATCTTTGGACCAAACACTCCAGGGCCTTAACCTTGGCTTAGTATAAATTTCACCAATGGGATCCCCTAAAGGAATCCTTTGGCGAAACACGTGCTGATCACTTCTGGTGACCTTACATTGATTCCTGCATCTGGCCTTGTATTTGGAAGACCCTCCCTCATCTACTCTACTACTTCATTCCAAGTGGATTGAGCCATGTAGACAGGTCTCAATGTATACACACTACCAGCAATTAGCCTTTGGGGGAATGTTATACACATACTTTTCTACCCTACCTCCTTGCAGATCATTACCCACTCTTCTAGGATTGTCTAATTACTCTTGGCGCTGGCCTAGCTCCTCTTCCACTCCCCTAACCTCTCTACATAACCTTTTATGTAACTTCCGGGGCAGGAGTGAAGGGGAAAACCATAGAGTGTCACTTGAGTCTGCTGGGGGTGCTGATAGCACACATGAGATACAGGACCCCAATTGCAGTCTCGGGGATTTTGGATGTCAAGACAAGGGAGGCTTTTACAGGCAATTAATATATCAAGCATATGTTAAAAGCACATATAATCCTATGAGTAGATTGTTGTTAGAATGAATGGTATGGTGACAAGGTCTCTTTATTATATTAGTACATTAGCTGGTTGTTCAAAGTCATCATATGCCCATATGTATATTGTACAAGTCTGAATTGCAAGCAAATGTGACCGTACATATGGAGATGGTTGATACGCAGCAGAATTCCAAAGCTGTCCGTCATCGGAGAAGCCCTCCCGCCCCCCCCCCCCCCCCCCCCTCATTGAAAATATTCAGCGTAATTAACAAGCAGCTAGCAAGACGTTTTTCAGCTTGTGGATACCTGACCATCAAAACTATGCTATATGGCCACATATATGTACACCGCCACCCTTCCAAATTGTTGACTTCAGCTTCTTTCCAGCAAAGTGTTCTGTTAATACCACATCAGAAAAAGGCACTTTAGACACTTGTGTGCTTCCAGTTTTGTGGTAACGGTTTGAGGAAGACACTTTTCTGTCTCAAAATCACTGTGCGCAAAAGTGTACAAAGCCAGCTCCATTTGCCAACCTCCCACAGCATTTTTTACTGACAAAACATGGCAAATTTACTGGCGGAGCACATTTTTTATTGGCAACCTGAGAAATTACAGAACTCCTATTGAAAACTAACACAGTGAATATTTAAACAGTATAAACATGATATGGAAACACTTATAATACCTATAACAAAGTAATTTGCTTGATTTACACTTAAAAAGTCACCACAGCATGAAATTATCAGCCCCTGATATTTACTGGCAGTTGTAAAAAAATCACTGATTGTTACAAACTGTCAGTAAATTGACTGGTGGTTGGCAACCCTGAGCTCCATAAAGACATGGTTTGATGGGTTTTGGTGGGGAGAAACTCAAGTGTCCTGTATAGAGCCCTGCCCTCAACCTACTGAACACAATCCATAAAGACATAGTTTGATGCATTTGGTGTGGGGGAACTCAAGTGTCCTGTATAGAGCCCTGCCTTCGACACCACTGAACACCATCCATAAAGACATGGTTTAATGAATTTGGTGTGGAGGAACTCAAGTGACCTGTATAGAACCCTGTAATCAACACCACTGAACACCATCCATAAAGATATGGTTTTATGAGTTTTGGTGTGGAGGGACTCAAGTGTCCTGCATAGAGCCCTGACCTCAACCCTATGAAACACCTTTAGAATGACTTGGAATACAAATTTTGAGCTCAAGTCTTCAGTTATCAAAAGCTGTTCTTATTCTCCCCACTGCTCAGCACACCAGGCTCGTGTCCACCACTTAGATTGTGTCCTGCATAAAGCCTTGCCCTCAACCTTACCGAACACCATCCATAAAACCATTGTTTGATGAGTTTTGGTGTGGAGGATCTCAAGTGCCCTGCATAAAGCCCTGCCCTCAACCCTACTGAACACCATTCATAAAGGAATGGTTTGATGAGTTTTGGTGTGGAGGAACTCAAGTGTCCTGCATAGAGCCATGACCTCAGCCCTACTGAACACCATCCATAAAGACATGGTTTGATAAATTTGGTGTGGAGGATCTCAAGTGTCCAGCATTAAGCTCTAGCCTCAACCCTACGAAACATCTTTAGAATTACTGGTATTTGGAATACCAATTTTGAGCTCAGGTCTTCAATTATCAGAAGCTGTTCTTATTCTCTCCACTGTTCAGTATACCAGGTTTGTGTCTGGCACTCACATTGTGATGTCACTCTTGAAGAATTCAAGACCCTGTGTCTTTTTTTTTTTTTTTTACTCACTGTATTGCACTGTGACAGCTGCAGCCCTCTGGCTTTAGCTTCCACTGTGCCTCTCATCTTCAAGACACAGTGGTAGCTAAAATATGCAAGGTCTTTGAAAGGAATGTGATCTTTTTGGTTGGCTGTCCCGAGGATCAAATATTTAGAAACAGTTATGATTGATTTCCAGTTGTTAGTGGAGACCAGAAGCTGTCAATGACAATGCAGCCTTAGAAATAGGAATGTGCATACTCCTAGTACTACACCAAAATGTAGAATAATGTTTTCTCAGCAAGGGGTCCATTTACAGTTTGTGGTCTGGAAAATTGATCCTATAGGCTTCTATTGTAATACCTACCAGCACATAGGCTTATGTTTGTCATCATGTTGTATGTAGACACATTATATAAGCATAAGAAGAAGCCCCGGGATACATATGATCAGCGCTATTGTAGTCTTCTGCTTAAACATTGCACAAAACAATCAACTTTTATTTTCTCACCAGACATTGATTTTCTTTTTCAGAAACACTGCTAACACAAATACAGCCATTATAGACGTAGCGTATAGACCTGAATGATGAAAGGTGGCGATGGCCTCAGTTATGGAGCAGATGGAGTATACAGCAGTAGATAGAAACAGGAAATTCAGTGCAAAGTCCTCTATCACTCACAAACAGAAAATTAAATTATCCTTCGCTAAGCTTACATTTTTCGGGAACATATGGAGAATATGGACATCCTTCTGCCTTTAGCTAATTAGTAATGGTCTATGGTTTTTCTTCCTTGACACGTTTTTTTTTTTTGTTATGTTGCGTTCCTAGATTTCAGGAAAGGCAAGATGATTATATTTGTTGAGAGTAATACAACTAAGAGATGGTATGGGTATCGGAGAGGATAAGACCTCTTTCTATGATACAGCGCTCGGACCAAGTGCTGTCATATGATGTAGCTGGGTGACATCACTGTTCCCTTTAGACTCAAAGAATTGAATATGAAGTACTACTTTTCTAAGCGGTCCAGATACAACTTTATTCCATTCCAGGTCAGGGGTACAATTCAAAAAGTAGCCAGTGCATTTTAGGGGTCTAAGTACCCCCTTCTGGTGTGAATTCAAAGCACAGGCCTATTGGCTGCCAAACAAGCTGCGGAATAGGCCTGTGCTTTGAATGTACACTTGAAAAAATACCATTACAGGTCCAGGTCACTTATGGTTTGTTTACTTTGTTGCCAATCAAGCCCTGATGAAGGCGGCACTTAGACCCCCGAAACGTGTTGGTTACTTTTTGAATTGTACAACTGACCTTTAACAGAATAAAGTTGTATCTAGACCTTTTAGCAGTGGTGTTCCAACTATTTTTACATCACAATACAAGCCAAGGAGAATGCGGAGATCCTCTGGGGTGTAGAAGCCACCTGCCCAGGAACCAGATCCTTTACACCAACATCAAAAGCTTAAGATTACAAAAGCAGTAAAATAAACCTATGGGTCCAGTGCTATCTTTCCACTTTCCCCTTTAGACTCAAAGGTCAGCCAACACTGGGCATTTTGGTATCAACTGTAATGGAAGAAGGTGTGGTAGTGGATCATAAAGGAGATGATTTGAATATTCTAAAGTGAACATTTAATGCACCAAGTTGAGAGTACAAATTATGTTATTCTATGAAGGACTGCTAAGGATGTTCTTCACAATGGGTTTAATTTTTTGCAACCCGGCAACACCTTGAAAAAGAGAGCCTTTCCAGATCAGAAGTATAAGGAAAAGTGCTTCAGCCAAGTTACATAGATGCCAACAAAACCAGTTGCATATTTTGAAGATGGAAAACATACCTAGGAAATTATTTGAATATTTAGATGTGATCATAAGCTATCTGTAGAAGATCCTCCTCTTCTCGGGTCCCTCTTTGCTGCACCTGGCCCCTGCCTCCTATCGAGTGCCCCCACAGTCAGCATCACAGCTCCGTGTGTCCATTCAGACATGGAGCCCCAATCACGCCCTTCCCACTCTCTCCCCTGATTGGCTGACTGACTTTGATTGACAGCCGTGGGAGCCAATAGCTGTGTAGCAGCTAATTGGCTGTGTCTCAGCCAATCAGGAGGAGTGTCTCAGATGGCTTAGACATTCATGGACATTGCTGGGCAGAGATGGGGCTCAGGTAAGTCTTAGGGGGTGCTGGGGAGGCTGCTACACAGAAGTTTTTTTTTATCTTAATGCATAGAATGCATTAAGATTAAAAAAAAACCTTCTGCCTTTACAACTCCTTTATTAAAAAAAACAACAAAAAAACAAAAAAAAGAGCTGTAATTAAATAACCAAATAGCTAGTGCTAATGGCAACTTTCTATGTTGGGTTTCTGTGCCTGTTACCTATTTTGGGTCAAATATTTGGTGATCTTAGTACTCCATGGGAATAGTCCAGATTTTCAGATTGGAAGAGAAGGGCTGAGCTGTTTTTGACAAGTTACACAGATGTCTCAAAAAAAAAAAACAAGCCTATGTTTAAGAAAGGATAATATTAAGAAAAAGTTATAACAAAAGACATAGATCATAAATTCTAAAAAGGGTTGCTGGGCTTGTTGTTTACAGTGAACCCAACATTAGCTTTGACCCTTTGTGAAGGATTCTTGAAAAAAGATCCCGGCCCCTCTCAAAATGGGAGTAGCCACATAAGATGGTTTAACCATCCTATACTGATGCCTTAAACCTTCTACTAAAGCTGGATATATGCTATGGAGAGTCTGAACACATCTGAAACAATGAGAAGAAAATTAAAGCAAGAAGACGATCCTCGTTAGAATGTGTACGTGTGAAAGCCTCAGTCAATGCCGCTCCTCAGACCATACCCCCTTATGCAATATGTCTCACCCACCAGGGATTAATCATAGACCTTTGACCTCTGTGATTAAGCCTTGGTGGGTGGGTCATAACACATCAGGGGGTGTGGTCTGTGGAGTGGTATTGACTGAGGCTTTCACATGTACACTTCGTAACTAGGATCAGGTGAGGTGTGTGGCGGTTTCTTGCTTTAATCTTCACCTTTCACTGGATGAGTTACTCTTCACGCTGGCATTTCTGTAACCCTGAGTACCAACAAGGCTTTACACCTGAGCTTGGTGTGACACCACTAAGTATAAAGTGACTTATTATGAGAAGAAAATGTTTAAGGACTTGTGTTGATGGGATTTTCTTTGTATTAGATGGGTTTTTGCATGTCCACACAAGTGTTCAGGAATGCCAAATGGGGTTGAAGCCGAAGGAGGTCAACATTCACCTGTCAATGAATATAGAATGATCTAACTCATGCCAAACCGTTTTAAAGCCTAAAGCCCATTGTCTTAAGCTTTTAAGGGTGATTAAGCTGTATGTGTGATAATCAAAACAAAGTTTTCCTTCCAAATAGGAAGTTTTCCCTCCAAATGAGAAGAACCAGTTGAGGTGGTCTGGCCATCTCATACAGATTTCTTCTAACTTAAATATAGGCATTTGAGAAGCCAAATACAACTAAATTCAATTTGACTTGATTCCATGGGGACTCATGTACATCAACAAACTCAGATTTTTACCTATCCCTTGGGGAATTAGCCTCAGGCGTATGGTAACCACCTGGGCCTCTACCTCTGCAACTCTAATCTGATAAGGCCAACACTCTCCTAATATGTAGCACTGGATGATGTCCACCTGAACATTAACCCCCATATACCCCCCCCCCTGGCATTCTTATTCATTTGGGGTTTTTTTAGTCCTGAAGGCACTGTACACTTGTGGGTTTGCTGTCTTTTCCCCCCGTGTCCGCCATGGGGGAGTTCCACCTGTGCCCTTACACTCACCTTCCAGGTACACAAGTCCACAGTGATATTGTTTTTGTTTTTTGCCCCTGAAGAAGCTAATATAACATGTAGAGGAGCAATTGGACCCCCCCATTGGGTTTACCACTTCAGGGGGGGCATATTATTAGTGACTCCTGTATACTGTACATATATTTGATTGATGTGATTTTATCATGTATCTGTGTATGTGAATTCAAAAAAGTTTTTTTCTCAACTCTAATAAACATTCAGAATTTTCTACTCTAAATGTGTTGTTAATTGGTACTGAGATAGTCCATTTACTTTGTCAGAAGGCCCTTCCTTTATGGTGGGGTTTTCTGGGAGTCGATCTCCTTTGGAATAAGAGGAACCCTAAAGAGAATAATGCTCAAGTAACCAAATTGATAGATTTGTTGGCAGTTTCCTGTGTATGGTTTTGTTCTCCATGATGGGTCAAAGATTTGGTGACCAGGAAACAACTTGAAGAAGATCTTCAGAAAGCCAGCTGAGGTGTCTTGACAGTCTGATATGGATGTCCCTGGGAAGTTCTTGCTATTTCAGGGACATTCAGCTGGTGAGGAGTCTGTCAGCATATACTGTATATATACCCATTAGGTGAAATTTTAATTTCCTAGTTGCGCTGGGAAGAGCATAGAACCTGCAAAGACCAATTGGAGCTTGTGGCCAGGAAAAGTCTGCAACTTGCTCTGCGTAATGTTTTAGCAGCCAGCCAGCCACTACTAGCATAACTTAGAAAAGGGTGGTGGATGATAATGAATATCATAAAACCATCCATTCTTCACAAATTACACAACCGTCTTATTGGTGGACAATGTCAGCAGAGTTAGCAGCGCTTTCACAAACACAGTTCCTTCCTGATCGATGTTCATGATTGGTGTGATAATTCAAGAAGACATGACCTTTGTAAGCCGATTTCTGATTGCTATTGGTTATTGCACATCATCATTCCTCATTGCATGGCCGTAATGAATACAACTGCCAAATGTCAAGTGGACTTTGTAGGCCATTAAAGGAAAACTATCATGGTTTGGATTCAATTTTATGTTATTATTTTTATTTTTTTTATAGTTCTTAAAGTGTTGCTTTTTTATCAGCATATAGATAACAGAGGTTGCTAAAATCAAAGATTAACCTATAATCATTCTTATTATTTAATTCCAAAAGAACAAAGGCACTCAAGATGCCCCCTTAACCTCTCATTGACAACCTTACTTTATGATAATATTTACCTTCAATCATCCAACCCTTGGGTCCCAATGCTACAGCCTATTGTCTGGCTCCTCTCTGTTCCTGGCACCACCATTGTAAATTTCTGATAGTGCACAATAGACTTCTATAGAAAGGCCACAGAGAATAATTACATTATTGTGATTAAATACAGAGATTACTGTATTAATGAAATTCATGTTTATTAAATTTTTATTATACTTATTTTATTTTTATTTCTTATATAATTATATTTACATTATATTTTATGTATTATTTTATAAAGACTTTTATTAATATTAACATATTAATTTAAGTTATTCAGAGATGACATTAATAAGATTAAATACAAAGATTAATGTATTTATTTAATATTTTATGATATTTATTTTTTTATTTATTATTTTTAAGTTATGTTTTATGTATTATTTTATTAAGAATTTCATTAATATTAATATAATAATTTAAGTAATACGGTGATTTCATTAATGAAATTAAATACATAGTCCTATGCTGTAAACAGTAGCTCCTGGGCGCACATGCGGGAGTGACATAATTGCAGCTCTGGCCAGTCACATAGCCGGAGACCATGGACCCAGAAGGAAGACCGGTAAAGACAGAGGTGCCTGCAGCGGTGACAGCTCAGTGCTGGAAGGCTCTGTTTTCAGGTAAGTTATGCAATGCATACTAGCACCTTATGACATTCCCTTTCAGGTTATAAAAAAAAATGCCTAATAGTTTACTACCTAATGTATTTATTGAATTGATATTTTATTATTTTGATCTTGTATTTTTTATATTTTATGACATGTAAGTAATATTTTTTGTATTATTGTATTAAGAATTTCATTATTATTAATATATTAATTTAAGTAATACAGAGATTACATTAATGAGATTAAATACAGAGATGGATGTACTAATTTAATTAGGATTGTATTATATATATATTTTTTAAATGTATTATATTTTATGATATTTAAGTAATATTTTATGTAATATTTTATTAATAATTTCATTAATATTAATATATTAATTTAAGTAATACAGAGATTACACTAATGAGATTAAATACAGAAATTAATGTTTTATCATATTTGATCTTTATTATATTTATTTTATTTTATTATATTTTGTTTTTTAACTATTATATTTTACAGTATATATTATGTTATTTTTTAATTTAATGCATATTAATATATTAATTAAATTAATACAGAGATTACAATAATGAGAGATAATGAGAGACAAAGGGAAAAGCTATTGCTGTGCTCTTTCTTTAGAAGAGCTAGAATGCTCACTTAAACCAGTGTTATGGGTTCACCCAGCATCAGTGGCGGTTGGTGCTAAACTTTTTTTGGGGGCAGAAAAGCAAACCCCCCCCCCCCCCCCAGGTCTGCACTCACCCCTCCGCGATCACGGCACCACGGCCTAATCGGCTTTTCCTCCCAGCCAACCCAATCTGCCTCCTGTCCTAATAGGCTGGGAAGAGAAGCTGGAAGACAATAGCGAATATTGATTCGCTGGTGTCACAAGTGGGTGACACCTTTTTCAAGCCAATTAGAGCCTCATAGATACCTATGGGTCCGGCTACCCGCATGCATCCCCGCATGGAAACTAGGGGGCAGCACCCCTGCGCCCCTTATGGGCCGGCCACTCCTGCATAGCATTAAACCCTAACTAAATGGCATTTATGGATTATGTCATTGGGTGTTCATGTGAAATTTAGCCTATTTAATTTGAATGCAGCACAGCTCAAACGCACGTGGTCCAATGCGGCTTTTGACAAGGATAGGCTATATTTGAGCTGCTTTACCTGCAATCCAAACACACTTCAATAGGATCTGCTGTGTGCAAAGATATTTAATGAAAGCTAAAGAATTAAAAATATAGAAATTGACTTTTGGAATATATAAAAAAAGTTTTTATATTAAAAAAATATATAAAAAATATGTTTTTTTAAAATGTTTCAAGCCTAAAAATAAAATGCCATCATATCCTGTGCAGGAACAGTATACAAAAAATCAATCAAAAAATTGACAAAGTAACTTATCCCCATGTGATAAATAGTGAAAAAGAGTCCAAATTAATAAACAAAGTCCATGCGTATCATACAAGAATTATGCCACGTACACACGGGCGGACTTTTCGACCGGACTGGTCCAACGGACTTTCCGCCGGACTTTCGACGGACTTTTGACGGACTTCCGACGGACTTTTGATCGAACGGACTTGCCTACACATGATCACACAAAAGTCCGACGGATTCATACGTGATGACTAAAATAAGGAAATTGATAGCCGGTAGCCAATAGCTGCCCTAACGTGGGTTTTCGGACTAGCATACAGACGAGCAGATTTTTCGACCGGACTCGAGTCCATCGGACAAAGTTGAAACATGTTTCAAATCTAAAGTTCATCAGATTTTTGACTGAAAAAGTCCGCTGCATGTCCGATGGAGCCCACACACGGTCGGATTGTCCGCCGGATTCGGTCCGTCGTATCAGTCCGGTTGAAAAGTCCGTCAGTGTGTGCACGGCGTAAGATATCTTCCAATAATTGGTCCATGATGATCAATTAAAGCTCCCGAATATCTCCACACCACACCATGTGATAAATGTGCCACCACTTCCCCGTTGGGTTCACACTCACCAGAAACGTTTGCCCCACATTCTCATGTTTGGCAAAATGAGCATTGTACCCTGCAGGGTTGTAGAAAGGAACTTCAGTATACAGCCAATAGCAGTGAATCATAGGTCACTGATATGTAGGAGAAAATAAAGAGCTCCGATGGTGCAATATGTATAAACACTGATTAATTTATTAAAACAAATCCTTCAAACATTAAACTCACACATTTGTCAATATAAAAACACATGTAAAAATCGTAAACTGGCACATCCCGATTCCGGTGGACACAATGTGATGTTACTAGTATCTCACCTGACTGATGTAGCCCCGCCCGGAATGTCACTTCCGGTTTATGCGTCACTTTCAGTCACCGTACAGCCACGACTCGGCGCGTTTCGTCATTATGACTTCGTCCAGGGATGAGAATGTCTGGCAAACATTTCTGGTGAGTCTGAACTCAACGGGGAAGTGGTGGCAAGTTTATCACATGGTGTGGTGTGGAGGTATTTAGGAGTTTTTTATTGATCATCACAGAGCAATTATTGGAAGATATCTTGCTCTTGTATGATACACATGTTTATTAATTTGGACTCCTTTTCACTATTTCTCATGTGGTGATAATTTACTTTGTCTTTTTTTATTGATTTTTTTACACTGTTCATGAACAGGATATGATGATATTTGATTGCTTTCTTCTTTAGCACTGCTGTTTATTAGATAGATAGATAGGTAGATAGATAGATAGATAGATAGATAGATAGATAGATAGATAGATAGATAGATAGATAGATAGATAGATAGATAGATAGATAGATAGATAGATAGATAGATAGATAGATAGATAGATAGATAGATAGATAGCTATAGATATATCTATCTATATATAGATATATAGTATATATAGATAGATATATCTATATATCTATATATAGATATATATATCTATATATAGATATAGATATATATATCTATATATAGATAGATAGATATATATGTATATATAGTTACAGTTGTGTGAAAAAGTATTTGCCCCCTTTCTGATTTTTTATTTTTTTGCATATTTGTCACACTTAAATGACACATTTTATTATTACACAAAGATAACCCGAGTAAGTACAAAATGCAGTTTTTAAATGATTGTTTCATTTATTAAGGCAAAAAAGCTGTCCAAACCTGCCTGGCTTTATTTGAAAAAGTAATTGCCCCCTAATCCTAATAACTGGTTGTGCCACCCTTTGGCGGCAACAACTGCAATCAAGCATTTGCGATAACTGGCAATGAGTCTTTCACATTGCTGTGGAGCAATTTTGGCCCACTCTTCTTTGCAGAATTGTTTTAATTCAGCCACATTGGAGGGTTTTCCAGCATGAACGGCCTGTGTAAGGTCACGATACAGCATCTCAATTGGATTTAAGTCCGGGCTTTGACTAGGCCACTCCAAAACCTACATTTAGCTTTGTTTGAACCATTTGGAGGTGGACTTGCTGTTGTGTTTCGGATCATTGTCCTGCTGCATAACCCAAGTGCACATGAGCTTGAGGTCACAAACTGATGGCCGGACATTCTCCTTTAGGATTTTCTGGTAGAGCTCAGAATTCATGGTTCCATCAATTATGGTAAGTCGTCCAGGTCCTGAAGCTGCAAAGCAGCCCCAGACCATCACGCTACCACCACCATGTTTGACTGTTGGTATGATGTTCTTGTTATGAAATGCTGCATTCGTTTTATGCCAGATGTAACGGGACACACACCTTCCAAAATGTAAAATTTTGTCTCATCAATCCACAGAATATTTGCCTAAAAGTCTTGGGGATAATCAAGATTTTTTTTGGTAAATGTGAGATGAGCCTTTGTGTTCTTTTTGGTCAGCAGTGGCTTTGGCCATGGGTGCCATTTTTGCCCAGTCTCTTTCTTATTGTTGAATCATGAACACTGATCTTACCTGAGGCAAGTGAGGCTCTGCAGTTCTTTAGATGTTGTTCTGGGTTCTTTTATGACCTCCTGGATGAGTCATCATCATGCTCTTGGAGTAATTTTTGTAGGCCGGCCACTCCTGGGAAGGTTCACCACTGTTCCAAGTTATCTCCATTTGTGGATGATGGCTTTTCCCGTGGTTCACTGGAGTTTCAAAGCCTTGAAAATTGCTTTGAAAACCCTTCCTAGACCAATACATGTACATTACTTTGTTTCTAATCTGTTCTTGAATTTTTTTTAGATTGTGGCATGATGTGTGGCTTTTGCATGCTTCACTTTGTCAGACAGCTTCTATTTATGTGATTTTTTGATTCAACAGGTCTGGCAGCAATCAGGCATGGGTGTGGCAAGTTAAATTTAACTCAGCTTTCCAAAAAATTGTGGTTAATCACAGTTCATTTATGATTCAGCATGGGAGGGGGCAATTACTTTTCCACATAGGGCCAGGCAGGTTTGAATAGCTTTTTTCCCTTAATAAATGAAATAATAATTTTAAAACTGTATCTTGGATTTACTTGGGTTATCTTTGTGTAATATTAAAATTTGTTGGCTGATCTGAATCATTTAAGTGAGAAATATGCAAAAAAATTTAAAATCAGGAAGGGGGCAAATACTTTTTCACACAACTGTATACATTCATATATATATACAGTATATATATATATATATATACCGTATATACTCAAGTATAAGCCGACCCGAATATAAGCTGAGGCACCTAATTTTACCACAAAAAACTGGGAAAACTTATTGACTCGAGTATAAGCCTAGGGTGAAAAATGTGCAGCTACTGTAAGTGGAAAAGAGAGTCAACAATGCCCATTTGCATGCTTCACTGTGCCCATTTGCAGCCATAGGTCCCCCGAACTTTCAAACTCGGTAGTTAAGGGTTCCTAGATGCCGCCTAGCTGCAGCCAAAATTTGGGGTCTCTGGACCCAAAGGGTCCCGAAATGGCATTGCTGCAGATGAACACCATTGACTAACTTTGGGGCCCTGTATCTCAGGGCCACTTGGTGCTAGGAACCCTAAATTTGGTGTGCAAACCCTGTGGAACTAGTACTACAACACTTCTTAAACTGGGGTTCCTAGCACCAAGTGGCCCAGAGATAAGGGGCCCCAAATTCAGTTCGGAAAATGTCAAGCACTTTTCTGCAGCAGAGAATGACATTTTCCGAACCAAATTTGGGGTCCCGTATCTCGAGGTCACTTGGTGCTAGGAACCCCATTTTTGGATATTAGAACTAATTCCACTGGGTTTTCACACCAAATTTGGGGTTCCTAGCACTAAGTGACCCCGAGATATGTGGCCCCAAAGTCGGTTCGGAAAATGTCATTCTCTGCTGCAGAAAAGTGCTTGACTCGAGTATAAGCCGAGGGGGGCATTTTCAGCACAAAAAAATGTACTGAAAAACTCGGCTTATACTCGAGTATATACGATATATATATATATATTGGTGATTTTTTCTTACACATTATTTTAAAAGTGGCAGCTAATTATATATGTGTGGTAACATTCACTTATTGAGTGTTCAGTTCTTGTTTTTTGGAGTGATATTCACTATGGCGCAGTGGTAGGATCGTTGGTATATGGGCATTCAGAATACAGATCCTGATAGCTAATTTTAGAAATAAAAAAAAATAATAAAGAAAAAATACCAAAAGCAATTATAGTTTTCCTTTAACCCATATCTGACAATAAGGGGGAATTAGCATTCAGGGATTTTGATTTATCACACGCAGGCGCCATTAGGGCCGTAAATTATGACAGAATAGAACACCCCACCGTTAGCTTTTCCCGGCTATTTTTTCAAGCTGACTTGTGCGTCTTTCGGAGCCTTGTAATGAAGCGTGTCTCTGTTTCTCTGAAACTTCATCCATTATCGTCTCGCAAACATTGGCTACGGCGGAATATGAATAAAGCGTGCTTCTGAGGCCTGCTTCCTGACTCAGCATTTTTCATGGAGGTAATTAAAGGACAGCCTGGGGGTGATTGTGCTTTATGAGGTAATAACCATTTTGCAGCTAAATCTACACTGCGTACGAGCGTCGCAATCATTTCAAACGTGAATGTTCGCAGCTCTGCACCGAGAACGCCCGCTCCCCCCCCCCCCCCCAACCTGACAATGTAGACGGTATGGAGGATATGAGTGAGCTTGAAATAACTGCTGAGCGGCATATTTGGGGATTTATATCCAAGATGTGACCATGCATCATGGGAATTGTCACCTACAATCTTTTTAAGAGCCTAAACTGCTAATCTTTGAAAAATTTAAGTAGAGATGCCAGGCTATTGCCATTCAAATATTTGCATATTTATAACAAGCAACACTTTAAAACGCATCCTTACTAACCTCTGTAGCTGCAGGCACTGTAGGGTAATTAATCTTAGTGTTCACAGCAGCTACTTTTGAATTTTTTTTTAGCAGCTCAGCTCACCTTCCTGCCTCCAAGCAGTGACTCAGCAACTCAACACTCCCTATTCCCCCTCCTAACAGTGACTTCTCAGCTCCCACCGTTCCCTATTACAAGCATGGCTCAGCAGCTCAGCTACCCCTGATCCCACTCTAAACAGTGACTCTAACTGCTCCTCCTACCAGAAATGACTCAGCAGCTCAGCTCTCCCTGATCTCACTCTAAGCATAAACAAGGAAACCCGCTCCAGGTGTCTTGTTCCAAGATATCACCTCCCCTCGCCAAATGGGGGTGCTGGCTTAGTATGCAAGACACATGTAGGCAATGTAAGGATCCGGATAGCTGCACTCCAAAGAAATTCCCTTATTGAAGAATTAGTCCATACAAAATCATATAAAATGCAGACTACTGAACCATTTCACACCAATCTCACTGGTGCTTAATCATAGCTTAGCTGATTATTAAGCACATTGCAATATATTCCTTCCTGGCTATCCTAGCCGGGGAAGGTGACAGGTGACCCAGAAGTGACATCACCCGCTTTCTGGGTCACAACAGGAAGGAGAGGAGAGCGAATGTGAGTCTGCTCTTCTCCCTCCCCTCCACCCGCTGGCACCCATCATGCCAGTCCCGGGCCTGCAGATGGGCAAGCAGAGCCTGTAGTCCATACCAAATCAGATAAAATGCAGACTACTGACGTGTTTCACATCACTTTCACTGGTGCTTAATCATAGATTAGTTGATGATTAAGCACATTGCAATACATTCCTTCCTGGCTATCCTAGCCGGGGAAGGTGACAGGTGACCCAGAAGTGACATCATACACATCGCTTTTCGGGTCACAACAGGAAAGAGAGCTAATGTGAGTTTGCTCTTCTCCCTCCCCTCCACCCGCCGGCACCCATCATGCCATTCCTGGGCCCGCAGATGGGCAAGCAGAGCCCGGAATACATGGCGGGGGGACGTGCGCATGTGCGGGGGGCGCTGGTACCAGGAGCGTGTGCAAGCAATCAGATGGCTGCGCAGCTGCCTGAATGCTTCCACCTGACAGGCAGGAGTGTTGTATTGTGTATTGTATTAAGTATTGTGTGTGAATCCCCCTGCTGTCAGGACTGTACGACTCGCGGACCTCGCAGTCACAGTGTTAATATAAATTCTGTCTCCGCCACTGGAGTGTTTACTGCCGCCGCACCACGCTGCACCTCCCTATATGTTCATCAGCTCCATCTAGTGGCCATAATGCAGTAATTTCCTGATTTCTGTATTTCAGGAAAATACTGCATTATGACCACTAGATGAAGCTGGCGATCATAGGAAAAACACAGACTTAGGTTTTTAAAAATCATTTTTCAAATGTATCAAGAGATCAATCTGTTTCCTCTCATATATAACAACAAAATGTATACACATAATAAACATGCATTTTCTTCTTGTAACCGCTAACCATTATGGCTAGTGGTTAAACAAATTAATCCTATATGCGAATTGCAAACATTGTGGGTAGGATGTATTGAATCCTCACCCACTGGTGTGTGCAAAAATAAATTACTGTCATTACTGTCACAGGACGACCCAAGCCCCTTCCATTCTTCTCTCTCTATAACCCGCCGAAACATCTTACATTTTTTTCCCCGGGAAGGCTCACCGATGGTTTATTATGAATTTTCTTGTGTTGAGTGTACAGAATAGAGCACTTTACTCCCGAGTGACTATTGTGCGCACAAATAATTCCAGCTCGAGGTTCACAGCGACAATAGAGCACAATGGTGACACTCGGCATAGAAAGGGCTCACAATTTTCATGCCGTGTTATCGCTCTCCCTGATGACCATTGTGTGCGATCGGCAGGACGTCGCAGTGCTCTTGTTAACCTCACGTTGAAAGGATATGATTTCCTTAATGCCACCATCCTATGTGAAAGCTTTGATCAAAGATGAGGAAAGGACGACTGTGATTGACTTCAGCAATACAGTAGCTCTGTGTGAGATATTAAATGTGTTTCTTACGTAAATGAAAACTTACCCAAGGTACCCAAAGTTTAACTATTACCAAAATAAAAAAAAAATATTTCTATGCACGCTTTATATAGTGCCAACAGTCCTTTAAAATATAAAGGGAGAGAGTTACCATACAATTCAATACAAGTGGGTTAGGAGGGCCCTTGTCATAGAGCTTACAATCTAAATGGGAAAGGCAAGTGGTTCGAAAGGTAATAACTGTGAGTTCATGGAGAGGGTGAGTTGATGGCTAAAGCAGAAGTACAATTTTTAGGCAGAGGTAGCATATGTCTCTGACCTGAAAAGATGTATTTTCAAGCATTGCCTATGGGTGGACAAAGTAGGAAATAGCCAGGCGGATTGGGGTAGAGAGTTCCAAAAGTTGGGAGAGGCTCTGGAGAAGTCCTGGAGGTAAGCATGGGGGGAGGAGACAGAGAAGCTAGGGTGCAGGAGGTCTTGGGAGGAGTGGTGAGAAAGGTTTGGATGATATTCTGAGACGGGGTTGGTGATGTAGCTCACATTATAGTGGTGCCCCAGGATGACATCAGACTGTGACGTAACGCCTCGGGTGGAGCGTCGTGCAAATTTTTCCCCTTGGTTGTGATGTGAGTTGAGTGGGGTGCCATTGTCTTTGAACTGCAATGCACCACAACGTGAATCTACAGTAAACTGTGCAATGCAGCAACATGCGCTATAACATAATTCATGGCGCTCATTATAACGAGTGTTCCAGCGTCAACGGGTCCATAGCGTCTTCCCAATCTGGTTGATGCCATGCAGCCAATATAACTCACTGTATGCTTTCTAACAAGCTAGTAGAAGTTTTGTTTGTCCTTTCACAAATGACCCCTAATCGTGCAAATCCTTATCTAGGGTTTTGTACCTGTGTACGGAATGCGAGCAACACATTATTAACTCTGCTAAACATAATGAACAGATAAGTGATTAAACTGCAGAAATTTTCAACGTTGTTACTCATTATCACCGGACTGGGGTTTGTATCATGCAGTGTTTAATCACGGCATCAGCTGTCAATCACTCTTCTCTACCTACATTGTGTTTTATTATCAAAAGAGATAGTACAGGCTCGCTCTACACAGTTGGCAGTGGGTCTCTGAGGAACACCACATGTTCACTATGAAAGCCATTGTTTTATGTTATTATTTGGATTTATTTATATCAGTCTTTCTCTGCCACCCTGCACACAGTTCCTGTGGAGACTCTGCTATTCTACACTCAATCTTAAAAGAAAAAAAAAATGGGTATGAACCAAAGATATTATCATGATTCTCTAGTGCAGATCACACAAGATGATGAAGGTCAGCTCCTAATTCTTCTTGAGAAGCCTATTGAGGAGGTGTCCATTGAAGAGGTGCCCATTGGAGAGGTGCCCATGGGAGAGGTGCCCCTTGGAGAGATTTCCATTGGAGAGATGTCCATTGAAGGTTTTTCCATTGGATATGTGTCCATTGGAGAGGTCCGAAACAAGTTTTCAGCTTGATCCAAGCAACCAAAGCTAAATAGTGCTAAGAGGCCCTCACTGATGTCAATGAAGTGATTGACTCATCCATTGGAGAGATATCCTCTGGTGGGGTGTCCACTGGGGAGGTGCCCATTGGAGAGGTGTCCATTAGAGGGTTTTCCATTGGATGGGTGTCCATTGGAGAGGTCTGAAAATAATTTACATCTTGGCCCAAGCAACCAAAGCTAAATGGTGCTAACAGGCCCTCACTGATGTGAAGGAAGTGATTGACTGCACCATTAGAGAGGTATCCCTTGGTGGGGTGTCCATTAGGGAGGTGCCCATCAGAGGGGTGTCAATTGGGAAAGTGTTAGGAGAGTCCTGCTCATGAGAGCTTGCAATCTAAATGGGAAAGGCAAGTGATTCAAAAGGTAATAAACCATGAGTTCATGGAGTGGGTGAGTTGATGGATAAAGCAGAAGTACAACTTTTTAGGCAGAGGTAGGATAGGCCTCTGACCTGAAAAGATGAGTTTTCAAGGATCGCCTATAGGTGGACAGAGTAGGAAATAGCCAGGCGGATTTGGGTAGAGAGTTCCAGAAGATGGGAGAGGCTCTGGAGAAGTCTGGAGAAGAGGTAAGCATGGGGGGAGGAGACAAAGAAGCTAGAGAGCAGGAGGTCTTGGGAAGAGCGGTGAGAAAGGTTTGGATGATATTCTGAGATGGGGTTGATGATGTAGCTCACATCATAGTGGTACCCCAGGATGACATCAGACTGTGACGAAACGCCTCAGGTGGAGTGACGTGCAAATTTTTCCCCTTGGTTGTGATGTGAGTTGATTGGGCTGCCATTGTCTTTGAACTGCAATGCGCCGCAACGTGAATCTACAGTAAACTGTGCAATGCAGCAGCATGTGCTATAACATAATTCATGGCGCTCATTATAACAAGTGTTCCAGCGTCAACCAGACCTGGACTTGACTTACTACATGCTGCTTCTGTTTTCATTTATCCAAGGGGAGATCAGAAAACAGATGTTCGCTGATCTTCCTTCATTCCACCTGTCAACACCCACTATGCCTATCCCAGACCTGCAGGTGAGATAGCAGAGCCTTGGCTACATGAAAAGGGCAGTCGAACAAGGGGGCAGGACATGCAACGGGGTGATGAAGTGATCAGGCGGCATTAAGTCTGTCAGAATCCCTTTCACCAGATAGCCCCTCACCGGCTAAACAAGCTTAAACACATTTGTGCTTTAGGTCAGGTTCACATATATGGAGCAATGGCTCAATGGAGCCGGTTCACACAGGTCCAGGGTGGCCACGGTCCGCAATAAAAAAGAGCCCTGTGCGTGTTTGGGTTCTATTCAGGTGCAAATTCAGGCAAAACTTTGGACCTGATTCGCACCTGAACTGGTGAACAGGGACACACATGCTAGGAACCCGCAGCAGCATATGTGTGAACCCACCCTTAATCCCTAGTCTACCACCTGCCGGAAGACAAGTGGTTAAGGGTTATTTTTTGCCTTCCTCTGGATCAACTTTGGATATAGGCCTCTTTTTTTTTTTCTTCAACCTAACTGTGTAACTTTGTGAAACTCCAAACCTCACAAGCACGATAGGCAATGATATACTGTTTGTAATTAAGTTCTTGTTTAAAAAAAACAAAAAACGAAAAGATACGCCAAAAAAGCAAAACTCCATAGAGAAGTCTGGCTGTAGGATCTGCTGACAGCAACACAGCTCACAGACAGCTGTAATAGAAAGTTGGGTTCCCTCTGGTCCTGGAGTTTCTCAGACAAAGCTGACACTGCACAGCGCAATCATGCGGCTTTAAAATAAATAAATCAAAATAAAATATTGGAAGAAAAAAACCCATGGAGAGATTAAAAGAGGAGGGAGAAAATCCCTCTTGTCCCTTGTCGGCAGAAGAAAGTCTGTCGATGACATGCAAGGCTGTCTGGAACCTCGGGGAGCAATCGCTGCTTTTTCCCTGTTGTATTTAATTTCCTGTCCTGCTGACAAAAACCTGAAAGAACACAAAGACATGGAGGTCCCCGAAGAGCGAATATCGCACTTTGTCAATATGGATCCCAGAGGATTACCTCTGAGTAAGGAAAACTTGTTAGAAAATAGCCGTAAGGTTCCACAATGTGAGGGATCCAATGGTCTAAATAAAAGGTGTCAACATGTATTACTTACAGTATAATATTAATTTAAATTAAATTAAAGGGGAAGATCCCCTTTCAAGCTGAACTCCAAAATAAGCAAATATTGTCTAAATCCATTCATCATGTGTATTCTTCTTCAAATCTTAATGTGTTTTTGTGTATTTCTTCCAGATCTGTGCAATCATCCAGTGTGAGTCTTCCTGTAATAAAGAAAGACCTCTCACTGCTGCTCTCTCTCCTTGTGCAGGGTGACTGGTCTGGTCTCCGCCCCTCCTGTAGTTTTCTGCAGGCATACTAAACTGGGTGGGGTCTGCTGGGCCCCTCCCACAGCTCTACTCTCTGCACAGGCTGTGTACAACACAGTCATGATGTTCCAATGGGGGCACTAGTTTTGATGACACGGCCGAAGTGAAGAGAAAGCTCCTCAATGGGACACAGATGTAAAAAAAGACCAGACAGGGGTTATAACCCTGCCTTACTCTATCCAAAAATCTAATTTAAATTAAAACTTTTATGCCAGAGGTTCTGCTTTATATTAATGTTTTTGGGTTAGGACAGGGGTCGGCAACCTACGGCCCGTGGGCCAATGCTTAATGTCCGGCCCGTCAGTGCATGTGATAGATTCATGTGCACCCGGCCCACGGAAATTTTAACCCCTTCACGCCGACCTGTACCATGGTGAGGCCTGAGCTGGCGGTTGGCTTTCTTGGGATAACAACCAATGCGGCTAAGAAGCCGCTCGGCTGTTATCCCAAGCAGTGAGAGGGGACTCCCCCTCCCTCCAGCCACCTTCCGCAGCTTGCTCGGGCTGTCCCAACCTACCGGGAGGCCCAAGCGACGAATATCCACCGGCTGGCCGGAGACACCGGCTGGCCGATTCCGGCTTCGCTCAGGTCTCGGATCTAGTAACCCGGAAGCGATGTCATGAGATCACTTTCAGTTTACAGAAGACTTAAAAGCGATTACAGTATACAAAACAGCCAAACTTGGTGTTTTGAATGCTTTTAAGTGCACAGGAGGGATTTGGGGGTCTTATAGACCCCTGATCTCTCCATAAAGAGTACCTGTCACTGCCGATTACAGTCAGAATGTATGTTTACATTCATTCTGGCAGCAATAAAAGTAATCCGATTTTTTTTTTCAAAGGGACAGTGTAAAAATAGAAAAAAATAAAGTAAAATAATTAAGAAAAAAAAAATTAAAGCATCCCATCCCTCCGTGTTTACACAGCTATGGGGGCTGTGTGATATGCACGGGGGCTGTATAATATGCAGGGGGTGCTGGGTAGAGGGGCTGTGTGATGTGCAGGGGGGCTGTGTAATGTAAAGGGTTCCACCAGAGGTATGAGGGCTATGTAATGTAAAGGGGACCAGAGGTGCAGGGGGCTGTGTAATGTAAAGGGGGCCAGAGGTGTGGGGACTGTGTAATGTTATCTTCATTTATTAGCAGGTGAATGTGGCCCTCCATGCATTCACATACATTGAATCCGGCTCTTAAGTGGAAAAAGGTTGCTGACCCCTGGGCTACGATATGCTTTATGTGGTTTTGGATCATTTCATAGTATAGCACCCTCCTAGTTTGGAGTAGGCTGCTAGGTAAATTCAGTTTAGCGCCTCTGTAAACAGTGGAGCAGGTGTTGATTGCTTGGGGCTGCTCAGTGTTCCACAGGCTGCTGTTCTGCTACTTTTCCCTGTCTTTCAGATGCTTCTAGAAGCAAAGAAGGAGGAGAGCAGAACAGACAGCCTGAATATTTATGGTACTTTAGCCAATCCCTGGGCAGATGTTCCCAGAAGGTGGAGAGAGAGTCTGTTAGTAGTCTGAGGCCTGAGCAGCAAGAGCAGTGTTCCTGGGTTCAGTCCTACAGGAGGAGACCCCTGTGCAGGGGCTCTGTCACTAGGGCAGAAGCCTGGGAATAAGCAAGCCTGAAGACACTGATGTCTTAGCTAGGCTTAGCTGGGGAGACTATTTACAAGTCCTAGTTCAAGGATCCAGTTGAGTCAGGAGAAAACTCATGGTAGAAAGCCAGAAGGAAGCTGTGGGACAGAACCCAAGTTGTCCAGAAGTGGTCAGTCTACATCTCCCTCACTAGGAAGAGCCTGGTTGATATAGGCAGGAGGCAACCGCTGATCATGTGACTAAGTGGGCACAAGACCCCAATGCTGCAAGAGTAACAGTGTGGTGCTTTAAGACTCTGGAAGGAGTACAGGTCGCAGTGGAACATTTCTTTTTCAAATGGTTGTGCATAGCAGCTAGAAGCCAAGTAGTCCTCACGTTGTACAGTTTTGAGTTCTGGGGTATCCCATGCTTCCCATCACTATCTAGGTTCAACATTCTCCAAAGAAACCCCCAGACTGATCTTTTGAGCCATGTGAGAATGTGAAAAATGATGTGTGTCTAGCCTACAAAGGGGGAAATAGGGCCAAATTTACCAGCGGCTCTTTAGGGGGTGTGCTACATGAACATAGGAGAAAAAAAAAATCTTGCACTAATTTCAGTGAGATCATTAGATTTTTGATCTTCATGAGAAATACTTTCACAGCTCTGACAATCTTGAACTTTTTGTTTTTCTGTTCTCTTCGTCTGATAATGTTTTTGTTGGTGGTGTACTTGGCCACCAGGTCTGGGTTTAGCCGCAAGACACAGCAATGAGAAATGTTAGTAATTATCTCTACATTAGCCTGAGTGTGGCTGGGAGCTCGGCTTGTACCAAGGGAGCCACTTGTGAATGTGGAACGGATGCAGAGAGAAGAAAAAGGTTTTTTTTCTTTTGTTTTTCTCTATAAGGCATTCACTTCCTTTTTAAAGTTAAAAAGTCCAGGACACTGGCATTTTCAGTGCTGAAATCAAATTTGAAGAATAAATGTGGAACTGCGCAGAATTGCTGATTGTGATCCATGTAGGGATGTTCCAGCAGTCAAAATGTTTTGTATCCACAAGAATACTTTTGGACAGATTACCTATGGCAACCAAAAGAATCTCAATAAATAGATGAGCCCAGAAGGACACAGTGAACAGACATGAAAAGTTGGAAAGTTCTTTAAATGTAAAAAAAAAAAAAAAAAATGTGCAATACATATAGAATTTGAGGTAGAATTAAAGAGAACATAAATACTGGAAGATGTGCCCCAAAAAGGCAGGCAGAGGCTATAGGACTAGTCACCAGTATTGCTTGTGGCCTCACTACAGCTCTTTTTTTTCCATTGCTGACTTACCATGCCTTGTTCTGCATTACGTGTCTGTATGGAAATGGTCAACTTGGTAGAGGCAGGGCTTTGCTTCCTCATGTCAGAGCTGCACCTCTGATGACTGGTGGGGAAAATGATGAAGAAACAACAGGAGAGGTGGGGAGAGCACAGATCCACAGAATGAATGAAACAGAAGCAGGGAGATCCTTGTACTACAGGTCCCACAGTAACAGCTTCCTCTTCGGCAAGGAGAACAATGAGCAGCACAGTATTCACTAGGGATGTCATGGTCAGGGCCTCAGGTACAGAGGCCTATAGTTATAGCAGTAGAGAAGCTCCCACCAACCAGCAGGATGAGTATACAAGCAGGTCACCCTGGCGGATGACACGGGCTGAACCGAGGTGTTGGGACTAAGCGCTAACTGGTATTCACCAGAGCTCCGGATGTTGGTGATGAGTTTTGCTGCATTTTAGTACCAGGTGGTGGTTCTCAGAATCACCTCACCAGGAGGTGAGCAAGCTGAGGTCCAGTAGCAGATATAGCAGGTAGGGATCAAGCAGAAGCATAGTCAGTAAACAAGCCAAAGGTTGGTAACAAGTGGTGGCAGGTTGGGATCAAGTGGACGCATAGCCAAGGAAAAAGCCAAATTTTAGTAAAATGGTAGTGGAGAAATGGACAGCTGCGGGTAATCATAGGAGACATATATTGACTGGAGAGAGCAAAATAATCTGGCAAACAGGAAATGCAGAGACTTGGCTTAAATAGGAAGTTCATGGAAGGAGCAAAGAGTTCAAGGCTCACCAAAAACAAGAGACAAGGCAACATTGTTTTAAGAGATCAGACAGGGAGCTGTCCAGCATCCCAGATGGTATGGTTCAAAAGGGTGGGTGGGGGGGGGGTACACATTCACCCCCCCCCCCCCCCATCCATTCCTTGCCAGCCAGGCTGCATGCTTGGATTACAGTTTACATGGAGATCCTGCTTTAAATCCATAGTTAGAGTATTGTATGAGTCACCGAATGGCTGCTTGATGGAATTATATATTCTTTTCAATAGTTTGACAGCTTGATGCAAATAATCATATTAGTGTGCAGTAATATTTAAAAAAAAACTTTGGCTCTGTGTGTAACTATATGTGTACATTGGGGAAACAATTTTGCTCATCACATAGGCAGGTTCTCCTTTCCACTTTGCTGTGTTACACTATGACCATGCTTCAATTGCTCATTCCCACAGTTCACAGGTGTCCCTGTTCATCTACATAAAAGATTATAGGAGACACATTGGGAATGTGGGACCTGCCCATTGTAGGTGTGCAGACCCTCGATCTCAAGTGCCTATGTCCCATCAACAGAGTCCCTGCAGGATTTAAGACACCATTGGGTGGCTTAACTCTCCAACATCTACAAATAATTGAAATACCCCATTTGGATGGACCGTTCCTTTAACAGGTGAGATATAAAAAAAACCATCATGCTTCCTAAATGTGATGCCTTTGCCTCGAATAGGCTGTGGAAGCCACTGCCTCATTACAAACACTGAAAACCCTCCTTTATTTTCCCTTTTATTTCCTATGCTTGCAGCTAATGACTCATTAACCTTGATTTCCTCAAGCCGTGCTCACAGAACACAAATATCATACATGGACACTTTTTTCATCCCTGTTGCCGTGGAAACAGTAATGACAATTTGTCAGGATCGTGCTTAATGTATTCCTAGCTTCCAGGCCTGCGTCTCAGCTATGTATCAGTGAGGGCAGCGCGGTCCCATGTTAATGCGCAGCAAGCAGAACATCTCGTCCCTCAATAATGTTTCTCATTTTCTTCCCCGCTTTTTTTTTTTTTTTTTCAGTTCTCTTTTTTTCTTGGTCTCCTTGTTTTTCTTTTAAGTGATGTATAGTCATCACTAACAGCTTTGTTATACAAGGTGAAGGAAATTCACAATATGCCCCGAAGCAGCCAATCAGAATTCCACTTTTCGATGGTCCAACTGTACTTGCAGTATATGCAGATAGCAAGATTTTAGAATGGCTTCCAGATTGGGTGTTCTGCAGAGCTGTTGTACCTGAACTTGTCCTTCAAAAGGAAGTCCTGGGTGGAACTTGGGAGACTAGAGGGTGATGGACAACATAAAGGACACACCACATGAGAAAAAAAAAAGGTGAACTCTACAGTAACTAAATTACAATTGTAAACACAGCTGCAAATATGAATGATCTTGGGTTGATTGTCAATGTGCTGTATTTGCAAGTTTTCAAAGTAAAGTGAGTTTACAAAGTAAGAAACTTCCAAAGACTTCAAAAAAGTTGGAGGTCAGAAGTGGAACTGGACTTGAAGCGTGAAGTTGATTTGGATGTCCTCAGAGAAACTTATGATTGCTTTCAGAATAAGTAGTATTTGTTGTGTGGTGGGTTCCCCTGCAGTTACTTAACTTTAGGAAGGGACTGTAAATGGTAAGGATATCTCAAGGGTAGGTTTGGCTCTTAGTAGGTAAGGCACACTGCCAAAAAATGTAGACACAAAGCCATGAGCTTAGGACATCTTAACCTTCTACAGATCCATGGATGTGTAGTGAGCCTACCCAGTTGTGTCTCTATCTACATTTAGTGTGTGTTACTTCTAGGCTTTGACCAGCTTGAGCTACTGTCTTACTTTCTTTGGGCTCTGTAGGTTTACCCTAAGCATGATGGTCTGATTGCTTCTGCCTGTTGCTTGAAGAAGGTTCTAGTAATCAGTGTGGGGAGAAGCAGCGTGCTGCAGCAGCAGTAAACATTCAGACCCCAGATGCAGTAACAGAACTATATTATAAATGTAATTCAAACCAGTACAACTAACCGGCGGGAAGTCAAGCTGACTGGGCGCACTTACAGTATGTTGCAGCAAACAGTGTAGAAGCAGGTTTCAGATGCAACAACTGCATCTGTTTTTAGGGATGGAATGAAGCCTGGATGGTCTTTGCCCAAATGGTAAGGTTTCCAGGAAGGATAGCATGTCCCTGCTCTTTCCCCACTCATTTGGAACCTCTCCCTACCGCTAATACTGTCCCTGACAGATGGGTGACCCGTCCCTACACTACCACATGCGAAATGCGTGCCAGTCCAGGAGCCAAGGCCTTAAATAGATTTTGCCTGACCGAAGATGGCCGCCAGAGTCAGCACCCAGTCGTACAATGTAGACTGCACCTGCCCACAGTGTGGTAAAAACAAGCCCAAGGTCATGATTTTTTTTATCTGGCCTAGACAATTCCTGAGCAGCTACATTTAGAGGTATGGCTTAAGGAGATGATAAATATATGGAACCACCTTTCCAGAAATCTCTCTCCCCTTGATAAGAGGCCAGACTAAAGAATCACTGATTGAGAGCCCTGAAAACCAATGTAGAGCTGGATCAAATGCCTGAAGGGAGCTAGCCTGAACAGAGATACTCTTGCCTGAAGAGGGTTGCAGAGGTGCAAGGAGGCAAGCTGTCATCTGACCCTTGGAAGAGGGATCTTGGTGCAAGCTGTCACCTGACCCTTGGAAGAGGAATCTTGGTGCAAGCTGTCATCTGACCCTTGGAAGAGGGATCTTGGTGCAAGGTAACATCGGGGAGCAGAATTATCTGGCTGTCCTATCTCTGTCGGCATTAACTTTAGAGGTCATACTCATAGGACTTCTTGACGTTTCAGTATATCTGTCATACCATTTGTGTTTTTCGGTATCCTGCAACCTCTAAAGCATTTCCCTTTTATTTGAATGCTGCAATAAATATTAAAAATACCCTAGTGACTGGAGCCTGATTTTTGCCAGATGATTTGCGCTGGTGCGCTCTTTGGTCCAGATACAGGGCAAGGAACATTGGGACAGGTAGAAAAACCCCATTATTCCCACATGTTTTTAGGCAGGTGCAGTCCATTTTCTCCACTGCAGGTGGCGCTCAACTGCAGTGGCAGTGCAGAGGGGTCGGAAGTCAGTGGGAACAAGGTTCCTCTATGGTTTTTTGGGTCACTGGGGCAGCGATCCAGTTGGATGCTGACAGCCCTTGTGACTCCGGTGGCCATCTTGAGTCAGGCAGAGTCTATTTAAGACCTTGGCTCCTGAGTTTGGCAGATTTCCAGGGTGTGGATAGTGTAGGGACAGGTCACCCATCTGTCAGGGACAGTATTAGAGTAGGGAAAGCATAGGGATCCACCACTCTTCTTGGAAACCTCTGTTTCTCAAGAGAGGCGCTGGCAACTCGGCTAAGACCTGCTCCACTACATGCTGCTTGAGTGTTCCCATTAGCCTTCCTTCCGCCGGGCTTGTTGTGAACTGTTGTACCCTGACTACAATATAATTTCTTTCAACTGGACTGAGTGTGTGTTACTGCCACCACACCATGCTGTACCCACCCACAGGCTCTCTAGGGAGTTATCGATACACTTCTAATGACTGATAGATATAAATGCTGGAGTATGTTCCTGACATCCATTAGAACTGAATAAGTGGCTTGGATAAGCTACAAAATATTTTTAACATTACAGAACACGTTGAGTTGAATGTGACTACTACCAGGGCCGGATTTGTCACAAGGCCACCGCGGCCAGGCCTCAGGGTGGCAGTGGTGCAGGGGGGGCGCCGCCCCCCCCCTTTCGGGCAGCCCATTAAAGCCTATTAGGGGCACTGGCACCGATGCCTGTAGAAAAGATGGCCGCGAGCTAACCACGCAACTGCAAATGTGCCATTCCGAAGCCGGTCGGGCTCTGGAAAGCTCGTACGTGCTCGTCCGGGCGGCGCATGCGCAGTAGCATGATTGCGCCGCCCAGCACCATTTTTAAAAAAAATTGTAGGTAGTAATGTGGTGCGGCGGGGGAGAGAGATGACATCTCTCATTGCCCGCACCGCTGTTCCTCCATCTGATGGCAGGCAGCATGGCAAATGACATCCCCAGCTGGTGGCAGGCAGCGTGGCAAGTGACCTCCCCTATCTGGTGGCAGGCATAGTGGCAAGTGACATGCCCATCTGGTGGCAGGCATAGTGGCAAGTGACCTCCCCTATCTGGTGGCAGGCATAGTGGCAAGTGACATCACCATCTGGTGGCAGGCATAGTGGCAAGTGACATCTCCATCTGTTGGCAAGCATAGTGGCAAGTGACATCCCCATCTGGTGACAGGCAGCGTGACAAGAGATGGTGGCAAGTGACACGCTCAGGGCTCCCAATGATTCTGCATTATGGTGAGTTGAACTATTTCATTTTATATTACAATGTAATGATAGAAATAATTTGTTTCAATCATCCTGACACCATACCAACCATGGTGCCGGGGATGATTGAAGCACTAACACCAGCAATTGCCCTGAAAAATTGCCCACGAAAAATCTTTACCCCTCGCGTGCTTAACCTGAAGTATTTTCAGTCTGTACAATTAAAGCCAGTTATTTTCAGTGTTCTCATGTGTGGAGATATGTTTTTAATTGATCTATTGTAGCAGTCATCGATAAAGGACGTGAATGGTGGTGTGTGTGTGTGTGTGTGTGGGGGCGGCATTGAAGGACTCGGCCTTGGGGCGGCAAAGGGAGTAAATCCGGGCCTGACTACTACTAGCTATACCATGACCCGGATAAATCAGAGCCACCAAATTCACAGACAAAATGTCAGGAGCATTTAATGCTCCTGTTCCTCATTCCAGCATTTGGAATTTTGGCTATGGCACTCTCCTTGTCTGTCTGTCCATCTGCAGGCTGATTAATATTATCAGTCTCTGGGTGGAAACCAAGCCTGCTATAAGCCAGCTGAACCTTCATTTGCATGCTTGTGATAGAGAGTGATAGGTGTGTTGTTCCTGACCAAGTTCCCTGTCTGTCTGCCCTGCTCTGCTTGTTTGGATTTCCCTGTGTACGACGTTGGACCGGATTTTGGACTATTCCTTGAACGCAGCCTGCCTTTTACCTAGACTGTCATAGAAATACGCTATCTGTCTGCTAACCACAAGTATCTATTTGCTTTGCTCAGTTCGCATCTGCCCTGCCGTGGTGGCCAGGCACTATAGCATTGTGTATAAGTCCTGAGGGCAACCGAGTACCAGTAGGCCTGATTGCCTTATGGGAAAGGGGGCTGCTATAGGTGAAGAAGACTGTAGCAGCTATAGTGTCTGGCTACCTGCGTTAAGGGTAGACGTGACACAAAAACTTTTTTTGGTTTGATTTACCTTTCGCAGGTAAAACAGCTCCCATGTATGTATTGCATTTGTGTATTTGGCTGTTTTCCTGGAGTTCAGCCTTATTGATTGTATGCAAAAAAATTAATTCCTTAGCTTCAATATTCGCCAATGTGAATCTTTACATGTGCTCCAAAGCACTAACTCATGAAAGCAATTATTTTGTCTCTCTCTGTGAAGGTCCAACAAAAAATGGTGCAGGCTTAATACCTACATCACCCTTCTAGGCAAGCCCCTTAGGTTATTAGGAGTGATATTCTCCATGTTCTATGCTCCATATTCCTCTGTTCACCCCATTCCCCCCTTCCTGCTCAACTGAGAGCGGGAGGGAGGAAGAAGGCTGTTAAGCCTAATGGCTCTACTCATAGATTGCATGGGCAGAGACACAGGTGAGCAGCTAGTCCACATCCCGTACAACAGGTACAACTTGGCGGGGGTCCGTGGCAGTTCTTTTATATAAAAAACGGCCACAATGTGTTCAAGAGGAACATTACTTGTTTTTTTAGAAATAACAAATACTTTAGAACAAATACGTTAGCTACTCACTCAGCGCTGTCTTCCTCGGAATTGACTCTTCGCTGGGCTTTGGCTCTCCAGTGCCGCCATCTTGGATAATATCTAGTCTGTGTTGGAAACCTCGCTGAACTGGCTTGATTAGTCACTGGTCTTGGGTGGGTATTCATGTGGGCAAAAAGAAAGGAATGCATTCCGATGGATAGTACCCAGTGATGGATGGTGGAGATGGGCCCTCTCGGGGATTGAGCTGCTGCCTTGTCTGTGAAACCTTAAGGTCCGTTTCAGCACGAAGAGTTAGACAAAAAGAAAGGAGCACCCGGTGTCAGGAGAAACGTGACCTCTAAAATCTGGTTTATGGATCTTTATTAAAAATTAGCAACATGTACATCAAGCCAATGTGTTTTGGGAAATAGACTCCCTCTTCCTCAGGGTTGTTGCTACGCACTATTTGGTGGGAACGATTCCCATGAGTGCTTACAGTATGTTGGTTTAAACGGCGGATCTGTCAGGAAGGGAAAGAGAGATCTTGTGATTAAGCTAAGCTGATTTACGGATCTCTCTTTTTCTTCAGTGTGACACTGCCCCACACAGTTAGTAAACACCTCCCTAGGGAACATTTACCTCTTGATCGCCCCTGGTGGTAGCCCCTTCCCTGCCAGTGCCATTTATACAGCAATCAGTGCAATTTTATAGCACTGATCACTGTATTGGTGTCACTGGTCCCCAAAAAGTGTCACTTAGTGTCAGATTTGTCCACCGCAATGTCACAGTCACGTTAAAAATCGCAGATCACCACCATTACTAGTAAAAACAATAAAAAATATAAAAAGTCCCTAACTCTATCCCCTATTTTGTAGACAGTATAACTTTTGCGCAAACCAATCAATAAACGCTTATTGGGAATTTTTTTTTTACAAAAAATATGTAGCAGAATACATATTGTCCTAAATTTATGAAAAAATGTGATTTTTTAAATTTTTTTATTGGGAATGTTTTATAGCAGAAAGGAAAAAATTGTGTTTTTTATTTAAAATTGTCGATCTTTTTTTTTTATAGCGAAAAAAATAAAAAGCACAGCGGCGATCAAATACCACCAAAAGAAAACTATTTGTGGGAAAAAAAGGACATCAATTTTATTTGGGTACAGCGTCGCAGTTAAAGTGACGCATTGACGTATCGCGAAAAATGGCCTGGTCAGGAAGTGGGTAAAACCTTCCCGGAGCTGAAGTGGTTAATGCGGCACACGCCATTACAATGGTACAATATATGGTAATTTGTTAATTCCCCCCTCTGTATTCACTTCTAATTCCTAATCAAATTCTGGAGACTAAAAAAAAAAAGAATAAAGTCCCTAAAATTTAAATGTGAATTTGAAGTCCATAGAGACAAGGCTTACAAATTACTCATTTTCGTAATCCCTTTATTATCCTCCATAAAGACAGCAAAGCAGCTGGAAACAAATCACACTGGTTCTCGGCTTTTGATCACTGTCACTTGACCGTGAGCACATGGCAAGGCAGTCTTGTCTAACTGCTCAGCGAAAAGTATTCTGCCAAGACTGTGCCCCAGGGAAAAATTTTGCGCTGTGGTTTACCAAATTTTTTTTTTTTTTTTTTTTAAAGCAAATAATATATAATTCAAATTCTACTTTTATTTCCCATTCTGTAATAACTCATTAGAGCAGTGTGCGAGAACCACAGGAACCGCAAGGAAAAAAGGTCACTGAACGGACCATTTCCTTGGCACTGTCCGACTGTGGCGCCTTCTATTACAGCCGACCCCAGCCTGAAAAGTTCACCCGTCTCAGAATCCGCAGGCCGCAACTTTGCCTTCCATTGTTTCGGACCATTCGGAGGAAAAGCGTTTGTTCCACAGCTGCGGAGAGCGCCAGCCGCACTCTATAGACTCAAAGCCAAGGCGGCTAATTAGGGATCTCTCGGAGCTTGCCACACAGACCTGTTGCTCAGGGACCTCATGCAGTGCATGTGTCTTTTGTGCTCATAAAGGACCTTTTATTCGGTAAACAGAAATAGACCAAGCACGCGGCTTGAGAAGGCAAGGTCAGCAAGGTAGTTTTCAAACATCTGTCACCTCTGGCTTGTGTTGTCTTCTCCATCCTCTTCTACAAAACCGTCGTACGGTGCAAGGCCGTCGCTAATAACAGCCTTGAATGTCGCCTTCATTCCCAGGTTGCTAAGGTGTTTTTTTTTTTCCTCCCCTTTCCTACAAATTAATCTGGGAAATGCAGGCACCTGCTGAAACGATATTTAATTTTCTGTAGTGCTAAAATTATGTTTACAAAACTTTGCCTCAGTAGAGCTTTGCAGATATAATTTTATCAGCCTAAATTACCTTGTTTTGCCAGTTTCATTATTACAGGCTTTTAGAGATTTAACCCTTGAAGACCAGAAAATGGAAAGTTTTATGTCAGCAGCTGAGTACGAGGCGATGATACACAGCACGATGAAAACGCAGGAAAGCACTCATGGGGGCCGTCATTGGGAATGTTTAGAATTCTTGATGGATATTGATCAGGGCCATTTTAAGACATTGTTGGGCTTGGGGTAAATATTTCATTGGTGGGCCCCCATCCTATCTTCTCAGTTACTCCAGTACAAACAGATTTAAACCCTGAAGACCAGAAAACGGAAAGTTTTATGCCAGCAGCCAAGTACGACGCAATGATGCACAGGGGGGTTGAAAACAGAAGACAGCACTCAAGGGGGCCATCATTGGATATGTTTAGAATGCTTGATGGATATTGATCAGGACCATTTTAAGACATTGGTGGGCTTGGGAAAAAAACTTTTTGTTGGTAGGTCCTCTTCCTACCTTCTCAGTTACCCCAGTACAAACAGAATTAAACCTTGAAGACCAGAAAATGGAAGGTTTTATGCCAGCAGCTGAGTACAAGGTGATGATGCACAGTAGGGTGAAAACACAGAAAAGTACTCTTGGGGGCCGTCATTGGAAATATTTAGAATTCTTGATGGATATTGATCAGGGCCATTTTAAGACATTGGTGGGCTTGGGGTAAATATTTCATTGGTGGGTCCCCATCCTATCTTCTCAGTTACCCCAGTAAAAACAGATTTAACCCTTGAAGACAAGGAAATTGAAGGTTTTAGGTCAGCAGCTGAGTACAAGGCGACAGTGCACAGCAGGGTGAAAACATAGGAAAGCACTCATGGGGGCCGTCATTGGATATGTTTAGAATGCTTGATGGATATTGATCAGGACCATTTTAAGACATTGGTGGGCTTGGGAAAAAAAAAAATTTTGTTGGTGGGTTCTCATCCTACCTTCTCAGTTACCCCAGTACAAACAGATATAAACCTTGAAGACCAGAAAATGGAAGGTTTTATGTCAGCAGCTGAGTACGAGGCAACGATGCACAGCGGGGTGAAGACGGAGGAAAGCACTCATGGGGTCCATAATTGGAAATAGTTAGAATGCTTCATGGATATTATTCAGGGCCATTTTAAGATGTTGGTGGGCTTAGGGTAAACATTTTGTCGGTCGGTCCTTATCCTATCTTCTAATTTACCCCAGTAGAAACCAACATGGCAATGCCAAATAGAAAGATGGAAAGAGAGAGAACAAAAAAGAGAAAAGCCATGTACACATGGGTGGACTTTTCGACAGGACTGGTCCGATGGAACAAATCCGTCAGACAATCCGACCGTGTGTGGGCTTCATCGGACCTTCAACAGACTTTTTCTGTTGAAAATCAGATGGACTTTAGATTTGGAACATGTTTCAAATCTTTCCGATGGACTTGAGTCCGGCCCAAAAATCAATTCGTCTGTATGCTAGTCCGACGGACAAAAAAGGATGCAAGGGCAGCTATTGGCTACTGGCTATGAACTTTCCTATTCTAGTCCCTTCGTACGTCATCACGTTCAAACCAACTGACTTTCGAACGGACTTTAGTCCGTTCATGTGTGGGCAAGTCCGGTCGCTCGAAAGTCCGTCGTAACTCAGTCGAAAGTCAGTCGGAAAGACCGTCGGACCATTGATGCTGAAAAGTCCGCTCGTGTGTAGCGGGAAAAGAGTGGAGGCAGAGAGAGCGAGAGAGAGAGAGAGAGAGAGAGAGAAAGAAAGAAAAATAAGAAGTGGGACAGAAAGATGTACGAATGTAGCCCCCTATGGTTGCTAGATGTGTACAGATCTGTGTGTGTTTTGATCTGGGTTGGGAGTAACTCAGGCAGAGCTAGGTGACTCACAGGCAGCATCACTGAGACCTCCCACTTCTTTCCAGAACATGCTGAAATCTATGGAAAAAAACAGAGGACTTTCAGCAGGCCCAAGAATCCAGACAGGCTTCAGTCCAAGTCCAACTCTCTTCAACTTATACATCAATGACCTAGCTGCAATTCCAGAATTCTCCTTGGCACCAGGGCTAACTCCACATGACATGGAGGTGAAGTTCTTGCTGTATGCTGATGATCCCTTACTACTGTCACCAACAGAGAGGGGCCTACAAAATGGTCTGAAATCTCTGGAGAAATACAGTGCATCTTGGGCACTACCCATCAAGCCAAATAAAACAACAATCATGGTGTTCCAAAGGAAGATCACAAAAAAAATCAAGAGCTCTTCCTTTACAACAACTGCACTCTTGATGAGTCTAACAGCTACACACACCTCGGCCTAAAAAGACAGGGCATACAGAATCCTTTTAGGCCAGAAGACAGATGTACCACTTGAAACTACTAGCAAGAGTGTGGCTTAAAATATCTGATAGTGTCATCATCCCATTCCTTCTTTATGGCAGTGAAGTTTGGGGGTCATGTTCCCTACCCAGACCAACCTTAATGAGACTTCAGTCCAACAGAATTATTCCATTTGAAATACTGCACACACCTCCTCCATTTTATCAGAGCACCTCCAACAATGCTTGCCGGGCTGAGCTGTTTGGTTTTCCATTACAGCTTGCAGTACAGAAGAGGACACTATCATACCTACAAAACAAAAGCTACAGCTCATTCTATTATAAAGCTTTACTGATCAACAAGGACCACCCCGAACCATGCAGCCTGCAAAAACTCATCAGTATCTTGTCCATTCAAAACTCCCAACAATGGCGCCTATACAAATCTCAAATAAAGGACATAATGAATGATTCCAAAGAAAAATATGCCAGGGAATTGTGAAATGAATTAAAAAACCGCCAGAAACTGACAACTTACAAGCTACTGCAGATTGACTAAAAGATCTCAAAAACAAACAGATCCTGATCCTGTACAGCTGAGCACCCACAGCCTGGAATCAAATCAAGGTGGCACAGACAGACCTACAAGCCCAAAGAAAGTAGGTCACCAGGGAGCCCTGGAGGATAAGGCCACCATCCTGCTACAATACCCCAAGTACTCAGCGGTGAGGGACACTCACTTCCAGAGACGAGACTCTTTGCTTGCTCTACTCAGACTTCACTCCGAGAAAACTCCACTTTCTACTGGGAGAAGAGGAGCCAATGGTGAAAATAGTTGGGCAGTATATTACAATATACCACAGTCTGAGAAGGACATGAGGAATTGTGGACCACATGGAGTCAGCACCTACCTGCTTTATAGACAGTCAAGTCCTATTCCTTTTATATTATCCTTTACCTCTACAAATGTCCTAGGAGTTATTTGTTACACCCCCATCCAACCCATAAGAACTCCCCAACTGTGCATGCTAACAAGAAAACAGAAAGAGAGGGACAGAGAGAGAGAGAGAGCAAGAGAGATAGAAAGAAAGAGAGAGGAAGAGGAAGAAAGCAAGAGACAGGTTTTGTGGCAAGGAACTTCTATATACTGTAGGTTGCCATCCTACAATGCCATGCCTGGGGCAGGAGATCAAAAAAAGCATTCATTTATTGTATTACATTGGGGGGTCCCAGTGACCCTAAAGTGTATGTAAACCTCCACAATGAACTTTGATTATTTGAACCCTTTTGGTCTATTAAATATGCCATTAAAGTATTTTGTTTTATCTGTTCAAAGGGGGAACGGGGGTTAAAGTGACAATTAATGGTCGAGGGATTGTTTTTTTTTTTTTTTTTTTAAGAGATGGAGGTGGCGTGGTGGGGTTTGGGGAAGTAGGGGTTGCTGTGGGGGGAGGGAGGTTAAAGTGACAATCAATGGTTGTGGGATTATTTTTTAAAGCTGGTAGAGTTGAGTAGTGGAGTAGAGTTGCCACCACATCCCTTTAAACCCCAACACATATTAATTACACAGGTTCTGTGGCTGATTAAGGTGGTAATTAAACTCGCTTGGTGCCTTATCTGCTTTGAATTAGCCTCAGAACTTGCATGATTAATAAATATGTGTTCGGGTTTAAAGGGATGAGGTGGCAACCCTTCGGTGGCAGGTTAAAGTGACCCCATTTTTTGGGGGGGAGTGGGTTATAGTACCACTGACCACCAATGGAGGGATAGGGGGTGCTGTGGGGGAAGGAGGTAAAGGTGACCATCAAAATTAATGATTGCGGGATTTCTTGTAATTTTTATTTTTTTGGAGGGGGGGTAGAGTTTCACTGACCATCAGTGATTGCTGGAGTTTTTTTTTTTTTTTTTTCTTTGGGGTACTAGGGTTAGGGCCCTCTCACACGGAGGAGTTTTTCAACCACTTTTGCATTAAAAAAGGGGCCCGAAAAGCTAATGAAAAATGCTTCTCTTTGAAATCAATGAATGTTTTCACACGGGGGCGGTGTGCTTCCATTGCAGTGAAATAAATCCTGCTTGCACCCATCTTTGGAGCATGTTTGGGGAGTAAAAAAAAAACTGCACCAAAACCGCTCCTCCCCATTGAAATGAATGGGAACCACATCAAAAAGCGCCTCAAAAGTGCCTCAAAAACACCCCCCCCCCACTTAAAACAATAAAAGGGAAAAAAAATCCTTAAACCCACCCCCAAAAAAAGAAGCTAATTACCGTTTATACTCGAGTATAAGCCGACTTTTTCAGCACATTTTCTATGCAGAAAAGCCCCCCTCGGCTTATACTCGAGTGAGGGTCTCCCCCTGTGTCATGCAGTCTTAACTGTTCGGCGGCCGTCCGCTGTAACAAAGCCCCGCCTCCTCATAGTCCGTCATAGATAAGACTGCAATTGCATGACACAGCGGCAGACACACGCTGTTTGTAATCAAAGGTACAGGTGGGCACAGTGAGGCTGCAGATGGGCACAGTGAGGCTGCAAATGGACACAGTGAGGCTGCAGATGGGCATAGTGAGGCTGCAAATGGGCACTGATGATACAGGTGGGCACAGTGAGGCTGCAGATGGGCACTGATGATACAGGTGGGCACAGAGAGGCTGCAAATGGGCACAGTGAGGCTGCAGATGGGCACAGCGAGGCTGAAAATGGGCACAGTGAGGCTGCAAATGGGCACTGATGATACAAGTGGGCACAGTGAAGCTGCAGATGGACACTGATGATACAGATGGGCACAGAGAGGCTGCAGATGGGCACAATGAGGCTGCAAATGGGCACAGAGGGGCTGCAGATGGGCACAGTGAGGCTGCAAATGGGCACTGATGGAACAGGTGGGCACAGTGAGGCTGCAAATGGGCACTAATGGAACAGGTGGGCACAGTGAGGCTGCAGATGGGCACTGATGATACAGATGGGCACAGAGAGGCTGCAAATGGGCACAGTGAGGCTGCAGATGGGCACAGTGAGGCTGCAAATGGGCACAGTGAGGCTGCAAATGGGCATTGATGATACAAGTGGGCACAGTGAAGCTGCAGATGGGCACTGATGATACAGGTGGGCACAGAGAGACTGCAGATGGGCGCAATGAGGCTGCAAAGGGCACAGAGGGGCTGCAGATGGGCACAGTGAGGCTGCAAATGGGCACTGATGGAACAGGTGGGCACAGTGAGGCTTCAGATGGGCACTGATGATACAGGTGGGCTCAGAGAGGCTGCAGATGGGCACAGTGAGGCTGCAAATGGGCATGGATGATACAGGTGGGCACCGTGAGGCTGCAGATGGGCACTGATGATACAGGTGGGCACAGAGAGACTGCAGATGGGCACAGTGAGGCTGCAAATGGGCACAGTGAGGCTGAAGATGGGCACAGTGAGGCTGCAAATGGGCACAGTGAGGCTGAAGATGGGCACAGTGAGGCTGCAGATGGGCACTGATGATACAGGTGGGCACAGAGAGGCTGCAGATGGGCACAGTGAGGCTGCAAATGGGCACAGAGAGGCTGCAGATGGGCACAGTAAGGCTGCAAATGGGCACTGATGGAACAGGTGGGCACAGTGAGGCTGCAGATGAGCACTGATGATACAGATGGGCACAGAGAGGCTGCAGATGAGCACTGATGATACAGATGGGCACAGTGAGGCTGCAAATGGGCACTGATGATACAGGTGGGCACAAAGAGCCTGCAGATGGGCACAGAGAGGCTGCAAATGAATAGAAAATCTATGAGCATTTTCCTCCCATCATTACCCATCAGGCAAGCCGGATAAAAAATAACTAAACTGAAAAAAAAAATGTTTATTGGTTGTTTCAAGAAAGATGAGAAAAATACAAAGCAGTCCAGTCACCTCGTGCCCCCCATCTGTCCGCATTGTAAAATGTTACCTTGGGCAGCCTAATCTGTGTCAGTGAGAATAAAGAAGATTTTGTGTTGAAACTGCAGTGCATTGTTATTACCTACAAATAAAATTAGTACCAGGGCCAGATAGAGCAAAGAAAGTACTGTTCTTGAACTTTTATATAACTGTTTAATGTGCCGATACAAAGAAATGCAAAATATTGCAAGAAAATCAGCCTGAGTGACACTTATAACGCATTATTTATTGATAGATCCCCATTGGTTGCTTTGAGGCAACGGTAGATGTAAAAAAGGAGAACACAAGGTTTTTATTAAACAAAAATGGCAGTTCAGTTAGGGTGCGTATCGAATGTTGATCCTGCTAGAGGTCCAATATTTTTTTTTTTTTACTTTCTGCAACGGGCCAAGCTGTCCAAGAACAATGACAATTACAGGGTATGGAAACTGTATAATACTGTTGGGAGTGCTTACAGTGGTCAACTTGGTTATAACCCCTGTCAGGTTTTTTTTGTTTTCTAACTGCTTCCCATAAGTAAGATTTCCCTTTACTTCCTGACCCACGGCCAAAATAGGAAGTGAGAGGAAATCCCTCCAAAGTGAGGGAATAAGCCGTGCGTTGGAGCTGCGTTACCTTAGTACACCACCACAACATACTAATAGATGCAACGTTTGCCCTCCGGAAGATTTACCCCCACCTGCCCCTTCATGACCAGTCCATTTTTTTTGCGATATGGTACTGCGTTACTTTAACTGACAATTGTGCGGTCGTGCGACGCTGTACCCAAATAAAATTGATGTCTTTTTTTTTTCTCCCACAAATAGAGCTTTCTTTTGGTGGTATTCGATCACCCCTGCGGTTTTTATTTTTTTGCGCTATAAAAAAAGACAGACAATTTGAAAAATATATATATATATTTTTTACTTTCTGCTATAAAACATATCCAATAAAAAAAAATGTAATTTCTTCATCAATTTAGGCCAATATGTATTCTGTTACATATTTTTGATAAAAAAAAAAAATCCCAATAAGCGTATATATTGATAGGTTTGCGCAAAAGTTATAGTTTCTGCAAACGATGGGATATTTTTATTTTTTTATTTTTTTACTAGTAATGGCGGTGATCAGCGTACTTATTGCAGGACTACTTTCTGCTATAAAACATAGCCAATATAAAAAAAAATCGAATTTCTTCATCAGTTTAGGCCAATATGTATTCTGCTACATATTTTTGGTAAAAAAAAAAATCCCAATAAGCGTATATTGATAGGTTTGCACAAAAGTTATAGTTTTTACAAATGATGGGATATTTTATTTATTTATTTTTTATTTTATTTTTTTTACTAGTAATGGTGGCGATCAGTGACTTATACCAGGACTACTTTCTGCTATAAAACATATCCAATAAAAAAAAAAAATCAAATTTCTTCATCAATTTAGGCCAATATGTATTCTGCTACATATTTTTGATAAAAAATAAAAAAAAAATCCCAATAAGCGTACATTGATTGGCTTGCGCAAAAGTTATAGTGTCTACAAATGATGGAATATTTTTATTTATTTATTTTTTATTTATTTATTTTTTTTACTAGTTATGGTGGAGATCAGCGACTTATACCAGGACTACGTTCTGCTATAAAACATATCCAATTAAAAAAAATTGAATTTCTTTATCAATTTAGGCCAATATGTATTCTGTTACATATTTTTGGTAAAAAAAAAAATCCCAAAAAGCGTATATTGATTGGTTTGCGCAAAAGTTATAGTTTCTACAAAGAATGGGATATTTTTATTTATTTTTTTGCTATTTTATTTTTTTTACTAGTAATGGTGGCGATCGCCGACTTATAGCAGGACCGCCATATTGCGGCGGACAGTCAGAACACCAACTGACACTTTTGACACTTTTTGGGGACCGGTGACACTAATACAGTGATCAGTGCTAAAAATATGTACTGTCACTGTACTAATGACACTTAGCTGGAAAGGGGTTAACATCAGGGGGCGATCAAGGGGTTAAATGTGTGCCCAGTGTTTGTGTACTGTGGAGGGGGGGGTGCTTTTACTAAGGGAAGGCATATATCCATGCCCCTGCTTTGCAGGAACACAGGATCAATGCCTTCCCTACTGACAGAAAGGTGATCTGCCTTGTTTACATACTGTAGGAAGATCGCCGTTCTGGCTAATGATCAGCGGGTGCCAGCGGACATCGAGTCCGTGTACCTGTAGATGATCTCTTTCCTCCTATCAGCGTGGCCCTTTTTCTTTGCACATGGGCAATGCAGCACACATGACTTGCTCGTTTGAGCTCCGCTGTACAGGGGCTACAAGAGGCTGATACCAGGTCACATCCAGATACTTACCCTTCTTACGTGTAAATAATTGCATGTAACTTCTTGCAGACCGCCCACCGTACATATATGGCAGTAGAGCAGCGGCTCTGTGCCCAATCACGTGCCTAGTAATCAGACACTTCCAGGTCTAGGGTGCGCATGCACGCGCCGCTGGCAACCCGCCCCCACTGCGATCACTCACAGCGGGAGCCCGGAGGCGGTTACCGCACACTTGCTGTCCGCCGGCACCCGCTCATTGCACAGTACATAGGCAGAACGGCGATCTGTCAGTAGGGAAGGCATCAGCGGGGGCCCGTCCATTAGGGGCACAAGGGAGCCACCCTACTATTCCATGCGCCCAGCCCCTAATCCACATTCAGGGCACTGGACACATGGATTTCAATGTTTTTTTTAGAAGCATGTGATTAGAACCTGAGGCTCTAATTGGCTTCAAAAAAGGGTGGGCTTGGGGCGCAGTGCACTGCGCCCTGAGCCCACCCAGTTGTGTGACAATAGCGAACTAATATTCCCCGCCACAATATCGCAGTCCCTGATTTGCTGATCGCTGCCATTACTAGTAAAAAATGTTTTTAAAAAAATAAAGAAATAAAAATATCCCATAGTGTGTAAACACTATAACTTTTGCCCAAAACCAATCAATATAAGTTTATTGGGATTTATTTTTACCAAAACTGCAGGATACATATTTGCCTAAATTGATAAAATTAATTTTATGGGTTTTTTTTGTTTTGTTTTTTAATTGGGAATGTTTTATAGCAGAAAGTAAAAAATATAGGTTTTTTTTTTTTTTCAAAATTGTTGGTCTTTTTTTGTTTATAGCGCAAAAAAAAATAAAAACCCCAGTAGTGATCAAAATAGTGTATATTGATTGGTTTGCACAAACGTTATAGCGTTTACAAACTATGGGATATATATGTATACTGGAATTTAAATTTGTATTTATTTTTTTATATACTAGTAATGGCAGTGATCAGCGACTTATAGTGGGACTGCGATATTGTGGCGGACTGCGATATAACTTTTGGGATTATTGTGATTTTTTTTTATATAACTTTTTCACAAACCAATCAATGTACACTTATTGGGATTTATTTTTACCAAAACTATGTATCAGAATACATATTGGCCTAAATTGATTAAATTTTTTTTTTGGATATGTTTTATAGCAGAAAGTAAAAAACATTGTTATTTTTTTTTTCAAATATCATCGGTCTTTTTCTGTTTATAGCGCAAAAAAAAAAAAAAAAAAAAAAACTGCAGAAGTGATCAAATAGTGTATATTGATTGGTTTGCACAAACATTATAGTAGCATCTACAAACTATGGGATACATACTTGAATTTTTTTTTTTTTATATACTAGTAATGGCAGCGATCAGCGACTTATAGTGGGACTGCGATATTGTGGTGGACTGCGATATAACTTTTGGGATTATTGTGATTTTTTTTTTTTTTCTTTACCAAAAATATGTAGCAGAATTCATATTGACCTAAATTAATGAAGAAATTAGATTCTGTACATTTTTCATTGGATATGTTTTATAGCAGAAAGTAAAAAATATTGTTTTTTTTCAAAATTGTCGGTCTTTTTTTGTTTATAGCGCAAAAAAATAAAAACCGCAGAGGGGATCAAAATAGTGTATATTGATTGGTTTGCACAAACTATGGTATATATACTGGAATTTTTTTTTTTAATTTATATATTCTAGTAATGGCAGCAATCAGCGACTTATAGTGGGACTGCGATATTGTGGCGGACTGCGATTTAAATTTTGGGATTATTGTAATTTTTTTTTTTACCAAAAATATGTAGCAGAATTCATATTGACCTAAATTAATGAAGAAATACGATTTTGTACATTTTGGGTTGGATATGTTTTATAGCAAAAAGTAAAAAATATATATATATTTTTTTTAATTGATGCTTTTTTTTTTTGTTTATAAAAAAAGGTGATCAAATACCACCAAAAGAAAGCTCTATTTGTGGGGACAAATAGGACATCATATTTGGGTACAGCGTCGCACGACCGCGCAATTGTTAGTTAAAGCGACGCAGTGCCGTATCGCAAAAAAATGGCCTGGTCAGGAGGGGGGGGGTAAATCTTCCAGAGGTCAAGTGGTTAATGTTGTAATAATGAATACAGAACTCTGTTAGCTTGTTTCTGTATCTGCCCGGGGTTCAGCTTTAACTTGACGTCATTACATCACCTTATATTATGCCATTAATTTACGGCTCAGAGACTCTGTAATGAATTAGTTTCCCCCGGCTGAACATCCAGTGCATATTTGTGGGCTGTATATATATATATGCGTTTTTTTTTTCTTTTGGAGTATTGTCAAGGACCTTACATGATTGCCAAATATATATTACAGATAAAAAGGTGGTTTTAGAGATATGAGTATATCCTTTCTAGTATGAATTATTGAATACCAAGACGGTGTGGTGACAGGGTAAGGCTAATTGATTTGCATTAGTCAGAATTCACGGAGAAGTCAGCCGATGCGCTGGATGGGGGATGAATCAGATTCATGAACTGCTATACCGGTCATTTGGACCACTTACTGCTTTACTATTTGCATCACAAACTGACAGTGGGACCTGCCGAACCAATGGGGATCCTGATTTTAGTGTGGGTTATGCACAACATACAGCCTAATTTTATAGAGCCACCAATTCCACGCTGCTTGGAGCTGCTTCAGGCTTGTTAGCCATCATCAGTGCAGTACATACACTATATTGTCAAAAGTATTGGGACACCTGCCTTTACACGCACGTGAACTTTAATGGCATCCCAGTCTTAGTCCGTAGGGTTCAATATTGAGTTGGCCCACCCTTTGCCGCTATAACAGCTTCAATTCTTCTGGGAAGGTGGTCCACAAGGTTTAGGAGTGTGTCTATGGGAATGTTTGACCAACTTCTTCCTGAAGCGTATTTGTGAGGTCAGGCACTGATGTTGGACGAGAAGGCCTGACTCGCAGTCCCTGCTCTAATTCATCCCAAAGGTGTTCTATCAGGTTGAGGTCAGGACTCCAAGTTCCTCCACCCCAAACTCGCTCATCCATGTCTTTATGGACCTTGCTTTGTGCACTGGTCCAAATCATTGGGTGGAGGGGGGATTATGGTGTGGGGTTGTTTTTCATGGGTTGGGCTTGGCCCCTAAGGCTCCAGCATACCAATACATTTTGGACAATTTCATGCTCCCAACTTTGTGAGAACAGTTTGGGGATGGCCCCTTCCTGTTCCAACATGACTGCACTCCATAAATTCATGGATGAGCAAGTTTGGGGTAGAGGAACTTGTCAGGCACTCATGTTGGACGAGAAGGCCTGGCTCACAGTCTCTGCTCTATTTCATCCCAAAGGTGTTCTATCGAGTAGAGGTCAGGACTCTGTGCAGGCCAGTAAAGTTCCTCCACTCCAAACTCGCTCATCCATGTCTTTATGGACCTTGCTTTGTACACTGGTGCGCAGTCATGTTGGAACAGGAAGGGGCCATCCCCAAACCGTTCCCCCAAAGTTGGAAGCAAGAAATTGTTTAAAATATCTTGTGACACTTTAAATTTTTTTATGGTTACCAGGTTAGAGTTACAGAGGAGGTCTAGTGCTAGAATTATTGCTCTCGCTCTGACGATCGCGGCGATACCTCACATGTGTGATTTGAACACCGTTTACATATGTGGGTGCGACTTCCGTATGCGTTTTCTTTGTTGCATGAGGTCACGGGGACAGGGGCGCTTTAAAAAAAAAATTTCTTATTTATTTTATTAATTTTTATATTTATAAATTGTATTTAAAAAAAAAAAATTTGATCACTTTTATTGCTGTCACAAAGAATGTAAACATCCCTTGTGACAGTAATAGGTGGTGACAGGTACTCTTTATGGAGGGATCAGGCGGTCTAAAAGATCCCTCCTTTGCACTTCACATTATTCAGATTGCTGTTTTCGGCGATTCTGAATACTGTATATTTTTTAAACACTGCGCCATTGGCAGCCGAGTAAACGGGAAGTGACGTCATGACCTCGCTTCCACGTTTACTATTAGGAGGCTGGAACGAAGCCACTTACGGCTTCGTTCCATTAGGACGAGTCGTTCCAGACTGTCACTAGCCGCCGGAGGCGGCGGATTGGTGAACGGGCCTCCTGGTGGATCGGGAGGCCCGGTAAGAGCGGTGGGAAGCGGCGGGAGGGGGTGACGTCCCCTCCTGCTCCTCCGGTATAACAGCCGAGCGGCTTTTAGCCGCATCGGTTGTTATACCTGGAAAGCCGATCACCCGCTCTAAAAAACAGTACCGGGATGATGTCTGCAGCTGCGGGCATCATCCCGGTATAACCCCGAAAGTCGAGTACGCACATCTGCGTATGCTCGGCTGGAAGGGGTTTTAAACAAGAATTTTGATGGTTCTTGGAGTGCAGCCAGTTCTTCAGTGTTGATCGTATGCGGAGGCGAGCCGAGGCGGCACCCGTGATATCATTAGGTTTCCTGTCTCACCTGGAGCAGCAAGTTCTTTTGTTTGGATCTGAGCTTTAGAAGGCAGGGGGCGGGGATCTGATGTTACACATTTCACAGCATAGAGCAGGGAGCTGAGTGTAATCTGAGATCTGAGTGGAGGGAAACATGGTGGAGCTAAGGCTGTCAATCCCCTGCTGTGTGCCCGCCCCGGGATTGTCTGGTGTCAGCACAGACTGTCAGCAGAGACTCATGTGGATAGCAGAGGAATGAGGGAGGAGACAGAAATCACACTCAATGCTTTGGATAGAGGCAAGTGCACACTATAAAAGGATATGCTTTGTTCATTTTTCATCTCAGAGGTTTACAATCACTTGACACTGAAATCCTGGTGAGCTCCAATATGTTATGCCCCCTCCACCCCCACTACTGTGTATTGCAGTAAAAATGATAACTCGTTTGTCTTATGTTTGTCTGGTGTCCATTTAACATGGCTCCACAACTGTTGCCTCACCCTGCCTGACTTTTCCAGCTTTCCCTCCAAGGGCCAGGTCCCTTGCCCCCCACCCACCGGACCAGGATCCCCCATTCTGACTTTTCCGCAGATTGGCACATTGTCACTTGTTTCCGCCGAGCTCTGATCTCAATGCATGTTATGGTTTCAATCCCCGGTTTGGTTGGAGTACACTTTTAAACCGTTGGCGGAGAAAATCTCGGGATTATCTTAAGCAGATACATTGAGATGCAGTTTCTTCATAGCAGCCGCAGACGGATTGTCGCAGCTATCAGTGTCTGAACCTTTGTATCTGCTAGAGATGATCCGGGGAGCCGGGTTACCTGAGGCTTCGAAAGACAGATTCTTTATCTCAGCTTTGTCACAAACACGATTCAAATTAGGTCAACAGCTCTCAGCAAAGAACATTATACTTTACATTCTCCAGACTTCACAAAACACCCTGCATGTTTATCCCAGCAAGTAGGTAATATTAATGCAACAAATCACAGGGGCATTAGGACAACGCAGCGGCACATTAATCCCTCATTGCCGCGCTACAGTTGGCGCCGGCAGCGGTTCAGTTTCTCCAGCAAATAGCATTACCCCTAATGATAATGACAAAAACCGATGTGGCAACTCGATACGGGCTGTTTGATTCCCGATCTGGCTCGGGCGAGATCAACGTGTTTTGAGTTCTATGTAATTTGATGATTTTGATGTGAATATTACAAAAAAAAAAAAAAGAAAACAAACACTGCATTCACAAACTAAGGTAAGCCTGCTGTTGGTCTAGCATTTCCAAACTACTAACAGGAATGTAAAGCAGCTACAAGCCCCTGCATGTACCTCTAGATGCCTTCAGGAGTCTCCAAAATTGAAATTTTAGTTTAAAATACCTTCCAGGTGTACCAAAATATCTTTTTACAGTTTTTTTTTTTCAGAAAGCAGCCACTTTTTTTGTTTCAGTGACCGCTGCTAGTTGGACAAGAAGTTTTAGGAGATATCCCCAGAGGGGGCTTAGACTGCAGTTCAAACCCATTGAGGTTCCAAACTTTCCCCATTGTAAATCCTTAAAGCCTAGGTGGAACTTTCAGTGAGATCCCACCCCTAGCACACCCATTAGTCTTTCACCAGTGGGATTCCACCCCCAGTACACCCACTGGTCTTTCCCCACTGAGGTCCCACCTCTAGCACACCCATTATTTTATTTTTTTGTCCCAATGAGATCCCATCCCCAGCACACCCATTAGCCTTTCTCTATTAAGATCCAACCCTCAGTACACCCATAGGTCTTTCCCCAGTGGGCTCCAACCCCCAATATACCCATTTGTCTTTCACTAGAGAGATTCCACCACAAGCAAACCCACTCATCTTTCCCGTTATATCCCATCCCCAATGGCCTTTATCCAGTGAGATACCACCAACATCACACCCATTAGTCTTCCCCCAGTAAGATCCCACCCCCAGCACACCCATTAGTCTTTTTCCAGTGAGATTCTACCTTCAGCACACCCATTAGTGTTTCCACAGTGAGATACCACCGCCAACACACCCATTAGTCTTTCCCCAGTGAGATCTCCCCTGCAGCACACCTATTAGTCTTTCCCAAGTGAGATCCCACCGTCAGCATACATACAAATTAGTCTTTCCCCAGTGAGATCCCACCACCAGCACACCCATTAGTCTTTCCCCAGTGAGATACCACCTCCAGCACACCCATTAATCTTTCCCAAGTGAGATCCCACCACCAGCACACCTATTAGTCTTTCCCCAATGAGATCCCACCTCCAGCACACCCATTAATTTTTCTTCATTAGGATACCACCACCAGCACGCTCATTAGTCTTTCCCCAGTGAGATCCCACCACCAGCGCACTCATTAGTCTTTTCCCAGTGAGATACCACCTCCAGCACACCCATTAATCTTTCCCCAGTGAGATCCCACTACCAGCATGCCCATTAGTCTTTCCCCAGTGAGGTACCACCACCAGTACACTCATTAATCTTACCCAAGTGAGATCCCACCACCATCATGCCCATTAGTCTTTCCCCAGTGGGGTACCACCACCAGCACACCCATTAGTCTTTCCCCAGTGAGATCCCACCTCTAGCACACCCATTAATCTTTCCTCACTGGGATACCACCACCAGCACGACCATTAGTATTTCCCCAGTGAGATACCACCACCAGCACACCCAGTAGTCTTTCCCCAGTGAGTTCCCATCAACAGCACACCCATTAGTCTTTCGCCAGTGAGATCCCACCTCTAGCACACCCATTAATCTTTCCTCACTGGGATACCACCACCAGCACGACCATTAGTATTTCCCCAGTGAGATACCACCACCAGCACACCCAGTAGTCTTTCCCCAGTGAGTTCCCATCAACAGCACACCCATTAGTCTTTCGCCAGTGAGATCCCATCACCGGCACACCCATTCATTTTTTCCCTGTCCTCCTCCCTTCCCACACTCACCCATATTACTTGCCTTACCCAGTATCCATACCAGCAAAGAGATACCCCTCCAGTACACAATCCCTCCATTTATAGACGGGCACACATTGTCTATTTAATTAAAAATTGACTTGATTTTCATGTATGGGCATATCTTTAAAAAAAAAAAAAAGTTTCAAAACTTTTTTGCACATATCACAACTTTCAAAGTTTCAGATGCAAGTTATCTTGGCCCTGAAAATAACAGGTTAAGGAAGTAAAAAGAGACTCCCCTCCCAAATGCACCGATTTGTGATCTCTGAAGTACAGAGCTCCTTCACTTAACACATCAATGCTTCGGTTAATTGCTACACAAATCGCTTGCTAATGTAAGCAGGTCAAGGGCAGCCGCACTCGTTTTTAACTGGTGTTATGTTAAATGACAGCGTGTCCGTTTATTTACGGGAGCCTGGGGTGGCTGAATAAACTTTTCAACTGTACAAAGTGTAGCACACTGGCATCAGTGAATGGGAAAAGCAATATGATCATAATACCTATTGTGTGTGCAATGCTAGGCACAGTAAACATGAAATTATACCAGCAAATTGGGACTGTCTGCGACTAGTTGAAATGTTTTAAAAATTTATATAACATGCGAGCTCATGTATTTGGGTCTTTGCAGACACTGCTTGATGCCCACCGCTTGCAGCACGGGGTTCAGGGTTCACTTCCCACTGGGGCCAGTATGGAATTTTTAATGATTTTAATTTCCTGTACAAACATCTATGTAAGTGAAAGCAACCATGACAAGTAAAAAAAAAAAAAAAAAAATTTTAAATAAAATGTTCCTCTGTTTAACCCCTTATTAAACACTTCAGCCCCGGAAGGTTTGACCCCCTTCATGACCAGGCCATTTTTTGTGATACGGCACTGCGTTACTTTAACCACTTCAATACCGGGCACTTACACACCTTCCTGCCCAGACCAATTTTCAGCTTTCAGCGCTGTCGCACTTTGAATGACAATTACGCGGTCATGCTACACTGTACCCAAACAAAATTTTTATCATTTTGTTCCCACAAATTGAGCTTTCTTTTGGTGTTATTTGATCACCTCTGGGATTTTTATTTTCTGCTAAACAAATAAAAAAAAAGACAGAAAATAAAAAAAAAAAAATGCTTTTTTTTTGTTTCGGTTACAAAAGTTTGTAAATGAGTACGTTTTCTCATTCACTGATGGCCACTGATGGGGCTGCACTGACGGGCACTGATAAGGTGGCACTGATGGGCATCGAAGAGGTGGCACCAATGAGGTGGCACTGATGAGGTAGCATTTATGGGCACTGATGCTGGGCACTAATATGCGACACTGATGGGGCACTGATAGGCGGCACTGATGGGCACTGATAGGTGGCACTGATATGCAGCGCTGATGGGCACACATAGGTGGCACTGATGGGCACTGATAGGCGGCACAGATTGGCACTGATAGGCGGCATGGATGGGCACTGATAAGCGGCATGTATGGGCACTGATAGGCGGCATTGATGGGCACTGATAGGCGGCACATATGGGCACTGATGGGCATGGATGGGCACTGATAGGTGGCACTGATGTACTGCAATGTATGGTACTGATGGATGCCAATCAGTGCCAAACAATAATGCCTGTCAATTAGTGATGCCCATTGTGGGCACTGATTGTCATCCATTGTGGGCACTGATTGGCATCCCTGGTGGTCTAGGGTGGCATACCTGGTGCTAACATCCCTGGTGGTCCTCGTGGCGTCCCTGGTGGTCCTAGTGTGGGCATCCTCGGGGGGGCTGCACTGATAATCGATCAGCACAGACCCCCCTGTCAGAGGAGCAGTCGATCTACTCTCCTCTGCTCGCGTCTGACAGACGCGAGTGACGAAAAGCCGATCAATGGCTCTTCCTGTTTACATCATGATCAGCCGTGATTGGACACGGCTGATCACGCGATAAAGAGCCTCCGTCAGAGACTCTTTACCTAGATTGGAGTTGTGGTGTGTCAGACTGACACACCGCAACAACGATCGCCGTGACGCGCGCCCCCGGGGGCGCGCAGCGGCTTAATATCCTGGCGACGTCCTATGATGTCCGGTCAGGATATTGAAACCACTTTGCCGCTGTCATTTTGCTATGTGCGGGCGGCAAGTGGTTAACTGTTGTGCGATGCTGTACCCAAATAAAATTGATGTCCTTTTTTTTTCCCACAAGTAGAGCTTTTTTTGGGGGTATTTGATCACCTCTGCGTTTTTTTTTTTTTTTTGCGCTATAAACAAAAAAAGACCTACAATTTAAAAAAAAAACAACAATATTTTTTACTTTCTGTTATAAAACACATCCAATAAAAAAAATTTAAAAATCAAATTTCTTCATCAATTTAGGTCAATATGCATTCTGCTACATATTTTTGGTAAAAAAAAATCCCAATAAGCGTATATATATATATTGATTGGTTTTCGTAAAAGTTATCGCGTCTACAAAATATGGGATTTTTTTATGGCATTTTATTCATTTATTTACTAGTAATGGCGGCGATCGGACTGCAACATTGCGGGGGACAAATCGGACACCTGACATTTTTGACACTTTTTTTGGGAACCAGTGACATTATTACAGTGATCAGTGCTAAAAATATGCACTGTTATTGTACTAATGACACTGGCGGGGAAGGGGTTAACACCAAGGGCGATCAAATGGTTAAGTGTGTCCCGAGGGGGTGCTTTCTAACTGTGAGGGGGATGGTATGACTGGGAGAACACAGAGATCCGTGTTCCTGCTTAGCAGGAACACAAGATCACTGTGTCCTCCCCTATCAGAATGGTGGTCTGCCTTGTTTACATAGGCAGATCGGCGCTCTGCCTCTCTGGGGAACAATGGGCAGGTGTCGGCAGACATCGCGTCTGGCGGACCCGCTGATTGTCTGCCTCTCTGGCCAATCAGCGCCTCCGCTATCTATTGCACGAAATGAGGTACAGGTATGTTGTTTCGCGCAATAAAGCCGCCCTGCCGCAGTATATCTGTGGTAGGCGGTCTTTAACTGGTTAATCAGCCCCATTTAACTCTTTAGTCTCCTTCTTTCTTCAACTATTATTTTTCTGTTGATTTTACGGTTTGTTTGTTTCTATTTTATTAACTATTAATATGTAAACTGTTTTTGTTTTGTTTGTTAATATTTTTACAAGTAACACATGTAGCACAAAGTGTTGCAGGCTGCATACCGGAGTATCTCCAACTCCACTGTAGACACTGATCCCAACTCTACTATCTGCAGGAACCACCAGCCCAACCGGCTGCTCCGAAGATCTCCCAGGGCAAGGGAAAGGAAAGATTAAGCACAACGCTGTCTTACAGAAACCACCCTACCAGACCAATTGCCTGAGGTTTGGCCACGCTCCCCTAAGTATGCAGATCAACCCTCCTGGCCTCCGCCCTCTGGGTTCTAGAAATTTCTCCAAACTTCCAGATCCAGGCGAAGGCACCAGAGAGTCATCCAGCCTGACCTGCAGTAAACCCATAACTCAATTAAGACTCACAAGTTAACTGTGAGTCAAAACATAAATTTGCCTACACTCACAGTAATAACACACTAGGGGGTGCTACACACATACATATTTACATATTAAAAAGTGCAATATATATATATATATATATATATATATATACAGTATCTCGCAAAAGTAAGTACACCCCTCACATTTTTATAAATATCTTATTCTATCTTTTCATGTGACAACACTGAAGAAATGACACTTTGCTACAATGTAAAGTAGTGAGTGCACAGCTTGTATAACAGTGTAAATTTGCTGTCCCCTCAAAATAACTCAACACACAGCCATTAATGATTAAACCGCTGGCAAAAGCCATTAACCACTTCAATACCAGGCACTTGGACACCTTCCCGCCCAGGCCAATTTTTAGCTTTTAGCGCTGTCGCAATTTGAATGACAATTGCGCGGTCATACTACACTGTACTCAAACACATTTTTTTATCATTTTGTTTCCACAAATAGAGCTTTCTTTTGGTGGTATTTGATCACCTCTGCGGTTTTTATTTTTTGCGCCACAAATAAAAAAAGACCGAAAATTTTGAAAAAAAGTTTAAACTTTGTTTCTGTTAAAAATGTTTGTAAATAAGTAAATTTTCTTCTTCAATGACGGGCACTGATATGGCTGCACTGACGGGCACTGATATGGCAGCACTGATGGGCACCGATGAGGTGGCACCAATGAGGTGGCACTGATGAGGTGGCACTGACGGGCACTGATGATGGGCATGGATAGGTAGCACTCATGGGCACTGATAGGTGGCACTGGTATGCGACACTGATGGGCACTCATAGGTGGCACCGATGGGCACTCATAGGCGGCACTGATGGGCACTCGTAGGTGGCATTGATGGATACTTATGGATGGCACTGATGGGTACTTATGGGTGGCACTGATAGGTGGCACGGATGGGCACTGATGGGCACTGATAGGTGGGCACTGATGGGCACAGATGGGCACTGACAGGTGGCACCGATGTACACTGATGGGTTGCACTGATGACACTGATTGGTGGCACTGATGACACTAATGGGTGGCATTGCTGGGCATCACTGAAATATAATGGTGCCAATCAGTGCCCATTTGTGGGCACTGATTGGCACGGATTGGGCACAGACTGGGTACATTGGGTACATGTGGATGGCCATGGGGTACATACCTGGCCATCCACATGTTGCCCACTTCCCTGGTGGTCCTAGTGGCGTCCCTGGTGGTCCAGTGTGGTCATCTGAGGAGGGGCTGCGCTGATAAACAATCAGCGCAGACCCCCCCCTGTCAGGAGAGCCGCCGATCGGCCCTCCTCTACTCGATTGAGGAAAAGCCGATCAACGGCTCTTCCTATTGACATCATGATCAGCCGTGATTGGACACGGCTAAACACGTGGTAAAGAGCCTCCGCCGGAGGCTCTTTACCAAGATCGGTGGAGCGGTGTGTCAGACTGACACACCACTCCACCAATTGCCACGATGCGCGCCCCCTTGGGCGTGCAGCAGCATTTTATCCTGCTGGACGTCGTATGACGCCCAGTCAGGATAACGGAACCACCACCCGGCCGTCAATCTGCTATAGGCTGGGCGGGAAGTGGTTAATGTCTAAACCGCTGGCAACAAAAGTGAGTAAGTGAGGACCCCTAAGTGAAAATGTCCAAATTGGGCCCAAAGTGTCAATATTTTGTGTGACCACCATTATTTTCCAGCACTGCCTTAACCCTCTTGGGCATGGAGTTCACCAGAGCTTCACAGGGTACCACTGGAGTCCTCTTCCCCTCCTCCATGAGGACATCACAGAGCTGGTGGATGTTAGAGACCTTGCGCTCCTCCACCTTCCGTTTGAGGATGTCCCACAGATGCTCAATACGGTTTAGGTCTGGAGACATGCTTGGCCAATCCATCACCTTTACCCTCACCACCTTTTCCGGGCTCTACTATCCCATCGCGGTAGGCCGGGAGCGATGCGGCCGGCGGTTATGGCTGCCCTGTAAAGAGAGTGAGAAATTTACATCATTCCCCTCTCTCTGTAACCCTGGAAACCGGGAGCGATGAGCAGTTCATCACTTCCAGGTTCCAATCCTTTGTTTTCCTGGCCACCAGGGGCCAGGAAAGCAGACGATTGGATCAATCTCTGTCTGATCGGCTGCATGGGGGGGGGCAGAGGAGATATTTGGGGTCTAATAGACCACAAATCTCTCCATAAAGACGACCTGTCACGGCCCATGCTGTCTCAAGGGATGTTGTTCATCCCTTGTGATAGCAATAAAGTTTAAAAAAAAAAAAACATGTAAAAAAAAAAAACAATTGTGTATAAAATAAATAAATAAAAAAATGAAAGCACCCTCGACCCAAGGTGCTTACGCGCAAACGCGAACGCTATACGTTACTCCCGCACGCATATGTAAACGGTGATCGCACCACGCATGTGAGGTATTGTCGCGAACGTCAGAGCTAGAGACATAATTCTACCACCAAACCCCCCCCCCCCCTGTTTCCTGGTAACCTGCAAAAAAGCGTTTAAAGCGTATGGAGAATTTTAGGCACCGTAGTTTGCCGCCATTCCACGGTCAGACGCAATTTTTAAAGCATGACATGTTAGGTTTCTATTTACTCGGCGTAACATCATCTTTCACATTATACCAAAAAAAAAGTGTTTTTTTCTCCAAAAAAATGCGAAAATACCGTGTGACATAAAAAAAAAACTTGCAACATCCACCATTTTATTCTAAAGGGTCTCTGCTAATATATATATGTAGATATATATATCTATAGATATATATAGATATATATCTATAGATATATATCTATATATATCTATATATATATATCTATATATATATAGATATATATATATATAGATATATATATATATATATATCTATAGATATATATATCTATATATATCTATAGATATATATATATATATCTATAGATATATATATATATATATATATATCTATAGATATATATAGATATATCTATAGATATATATATATATATCTATAGATATATATAGATATATATATATATAGATATATCTATATATATATCTATAGATATATCTATAGATATATATATATATCTATAGATATATATATATCTATAGATATATATATATATGTATGTAATGTTTGGGGGTTCTAACTCATTTTCTAGCTAAAAAAAAGTATATTTTTACATGTAGGAGCGAGTTGTCAGAAGTGGCCCCGGGGTACGAAGTGGTTAAGGTGGGCAATTGGGGGGCAGTAAAACTTCACCTGCCTATTTTTCCCGCTGCTTCGGGGCCACAAGAGGCCTGATGCTGTTTCCTGTCTACGCGCACTTGAGCGATTATTGAAAGTATCACGCAGTTTTTCTGCATCAATATTGACAATGTGTAAGGAACGCTGTAAATTCAGCCGGAGGTTACAATACCGAAGGTCTGCTTTGCAATAAAAAAAAAAAAATCTCATTTTATTTGTTAACACCATTAAATATGCTTTAAACCATTTTACAAAGATCGTTAAAGGTTATTAAATTAAGCGGCCTTGTAGTATAGAGCTCTTATAATCTTATAACTATATAGTACCCAAAGTCTTTTCATCAAGTGCCTGGAAACCTTCAAAGTAGTTAATTACGGCTTTTTATGTGCATACATTCCTAGAGAAATATATAACATAACCGTGCCCATCCAGGCAGGCGGTTGAAGCCCAACTGAACCTTTTCTTTTTAATCAGCTAGAAATATTCTAGGTTCAACAAAACAAAAGGTGGGCCAACTGCTTTGTAGCTGGTTTTCTTTAGAAAGCAGCCACAGCTTAAGTAGAAAAAAATGTCTGTCCCCTGCCAGCATGCTTCAGGGAAGGCTCCTTGCTGCTCTCTGCGTGCAAGCAGTGGTCTCTCTGCAGAGGTCTGACACTCCCCGCTTTTTAAGTAAGGGCGGCCCGTCCATTATGGGAACACGGGCGCCGCCCCCCTCTCTCCAGCCACCCCCCCTATATGAATAATGAATAGATTCATGCAAAGCATTAATTCAATTTAACGTTATTGCTAATGCAAGGAGGCTAACAAGCCTTGTGATAGCTTTCAGTAGGTGACAGGTACTCTTTAACCGCTTCAGCCCCGGAAGATTTTACCCCCTTTCCTGACCAGAGCACTTTTTGCGATTCGGGAATGCGTCGTTTTAACTGGCAAATGCGCGGTCATGCGACGTTGCACCCAAACAAAATTGATGTCCTTTTTTTCCCCACAAATAGAGCTTTCTTATGGCGGTATTTGATCGCCTCTGCGGTTTTTATTTTTTGCGCTATAAACAAAAATAGAGCGACAATTTTGAAAAAAAAATGCATTATTTTTTACTTTTTGCTATAATAAATATCCCCAAAAAATATATAAAAAGAAACATTTTTTGCCTTCCTCAGTTTAGGCCAATATGTACTCTTCTACATATTTTTGGTAAAAAAAACAATAAGCGTATATTGATTGGTTTGCGCAAAAGTTATAGCGTCTACAAAATAGGGGATAGATTTATGGCATTTTTTATTATTCATTTTTTTTATTCGTAATGGCGCCGATCTGCGATTTTTATCGTGACTGCGGCATTATGGCGGACACATCGGACACTTTTGACACTATTTTTGGGACCAGTATCATTTATACAGCGATCAGTGCTATAAAAATGCCCTGATTACTGTGTAAATGACACTGGCAGGGAAGGGGTTAACCACTAGGGGGCGATGAAGGGGTTAAGTGTGTCTTAGGGAGTGATTCTAACTGTGGGGGTGGGTGGGCTTCCAGTCACATGACAGCGATCACCGCTCCCGATGACAGGGAGCAGTAGATCTCTGTCATGACACAAGGCAGAACGGGGAAATGCCTTGTTTACATAGGCCCCGTTCTGCCGTTCCGTGACACGATCGCCGGGAGTTCGGCGGACATCGAGTCCACCGGTCCCGCGGGCACGGTCACTCTGCGCACGCTATCCCCGCCTTTTAAAAGGGATGTACAGGTACGCCCATTTGCCCACCGCTGCCATTGTGCCGACGTATATCGGCGTGCGGCGGTTGGCAAGTTGTTAAGGAGACATCAGGGGTCTATTGGTCTCTTAATGTCTCCCCTGCCCTCCAAAGCAATTATTGTTCACACTCTAGTTCGTGGTGATGCCCCACACGTGTGGAGCAATTGTTTTTCACATATGCATGCCAGACCTATGCTTGCCTTTGCATTTGTGTGGTATGCACAGGGGAACCATGGCGTTATTTTTTTTACAGTTTTTTTTACAGCTTTCGGTAGGTGACAGGTACTCTTTAAAAAAGACATCAGGGGTCTATTAGCTCTCCAAACCAATGATTGTTCTCACTCCAGTTTGTGGCAATACCTCACAATTCACACAGGATCACCAAAAGTGGACAATAGAAGATTGAAAAAACGTTGCCTGGTCTGATGAGTCTGGATTTCAGCTGCGACTTTCAGATGGTGGGGTCAGAATTTGGTGTAAACCACATGAAAGCATGGATCCATCCTGCCTTGTATCACCGGTTCAGGCTGGTGGTGGTGGTGTAATGGTGGGGGGGATATTTTCTTGGCACACTTTGGGCCCCTTAGTACCAATTGAGCATCGTTTAAACACCACGACCTACCTGAGTATTGTTGCTGACCATGTCTATCTCTTTATGACCACAGTGTCCTCATCTTCTGATGGCTCCTTCCAGCAGGATAATGCACCATGTCACAAAGCTCCAATCATCTCACCACTGGACAATGAGGTCCCTGTACTCCAATGGCCTCCACACTCACCACATCTCATCCAATAGAGCACCTTTGGATTTGGTGGAATGGGAGATTGGCATCATGGATGTGCAGCTGACAAATCTGTAGCAACTGTGTGATGTTATCATGTCACTATTAACCAAAATCTCTGAGGAACGTTTCCAACACCTTGTTGAATCTAAAGAATGAAGGCAGTTCTGAAGGCAAAAGGGGGTCCAATCCAGTACTAGCACCCTGTACCTAATAAAGTGGCCGTTGAGTATATATATATATATATATATATATATATATATATATATACACATTTTTGACCAGAGATCATTCATCTCCAGGCCAGTGAGTGTCTACGTACACTATATCACCAAAAGTATTGGGACGCCTTTACACACACATGAAATTTAATGGCATCCCAGTCTTAGTCCATAGGGTAAGAAGGCCTGGCTCACAGTCTACACTTTAATTCATCCCAAAGGTGTTCTATCGGGTTGAGGTCAGGACTCTGTGCAGGCCAGTCAAATTCCTCCACCCCAAACTCACTCATCCATGTCTTTATGGACCTTGCTTTGTGCACTGGTCCAAATCATTTGGTGGATGGGGGATTATGGTGTGGGGTTGTTCCTCAGGGGTTGGGCTTGGCCCCCTAGTTCCAGTGAATGGAACTCTTAAGGCGTCAGCATACCAAGACATTTTGGACAATTTCATGCTCCTAACTTTTTGGAAACAGTTTGGGGATGGCCCCTTCCTGTTCCAACAAGTCAAGCAAGGTCCATAAAGACATGGATGAGCGAGTATGGGGTGGAAGAACTTGACTGGTCTTCACAGAGTCCTGACCTCAACCCGATAGAACACCTTTGGGATGAATTAGAGCCAGGCCTTCTCATCCAACATCAGTTCCTTACCTCACAAAGGCGCTTCTGGAAGAATGGTCAAACATTCCCATAGACACACTCCTAAACCTTGTGGACGGCCTTCCCAGAAGAGTTGAAGCTCTTATAGCTGCAAAGGGTGGGCCAACTCAATATTGAACCTTACGGACTAAGACTGGGATGTCATTAATGTTCATGTGCGTGTAAAGGCAGGTGTCCCAATACTTTTGACAATATAGTGTATGTTGGTCAGCAAGTGGTTAAAGGAGTTGTAAAGGCAGAAGGTTTTTTTCTGTGCATTAAGATAAAAAAAAAAACCTTCTGTGTGTAGCACCCCCCAATTACCTACCTGAGCCCCTTCTCTCTCCAGCGATGTCCGCGATCCCCTCAGCCATCCAGTACACTCCTTCTGATTGGCTGTGACAGAGCAGCGGCGCTATTGGCTCCAGCGGCTGTCATTCAAACGCACTCCAAAGATATTTGCCTTTATTCAATAAGGTGTCATTCAAAATACAGGTCACAGCAAAGTGTAACAAAGCTTACGCGTTTCACACTACAAGGAGTAGTGCGAAACGCGTAAGCTTTGTTCCACTTTGCTGTGACCTGTATTTTGGATGACACCTTATTGAATAAAGGCAAATATCTTTGGAGTGCGGCTGTCCGGAATTTCTTTGATGTCTGACTGCCATAGCATTGCCAGCACCTGGACATCTAGACTAAAGGAGATGCCTTTTACCTTGATCTGACCCACCTGGAGCGGTGATAATCTCTCTCGGCTGTCAATCAAAGTCAGGCAGCCAATCAGGGGAGAGAGGGGGCGGGGCCAGGTCAGGGCTCCGTGTCTGAATGGATACACGGAGCTCTGACTCGGCTTGGGTGCCCCCTGTATCAAGCAGCTGGCTGAGGGGGCACTCAGAAGAGGGAGGGACTAGGAGCAGCAAAGAGGGACCCAAGAAGAGGAGGATCCGGGCTGCTCTGTGCAAAACCAACTGCACAGAGGAGGTAAGTATAACATGTTTGGTATTTTTTTTTTTTTTAAACAAGACTTTACAATCACTTTAAGGGTTGTCCTCTTGCATGGAGAGCAACCTTGTCAGAGCAACCGTGCTCTGTTATAATCGTACCAACCACAACAAAAATTTGAATCCAGCACCTCGTTTTTACCACTCAATCCAAAACTAATAATAAAAAAAAAAAAAAAAAGTTTTGGCGTTTGATCCACTTTAACACAGCTGCAGCTTTTCCTGGATAACACTCGCAGCCTCCAATGAATTTGACTCGATGCCGAAAGATGCCATTTAACTTCACATTCCAACTCGTAAGCTCATCCAAGAGTTTGTTGTCTGTCTCGCTTTTCATACACATTTGTAAAAGCGAAAACTTTGTCAGTCACAATGTCAGGTACGTAATACACAAACATGCCCGGGCGCCGTCAGTCGCGTTTGGTATAGTGACAAGCCTTACTCACAAAAAAAAGGAGAAAAAAAAAAAAAAACACAAACACAGCTGACAGCTCGATGGGTCCCCTGATACAATAAGAATGATACGCGTTCCCCTGGCAGAGCCAAACCTCGCAGGCTCTCTGCTATTTATTGACTGGCACACCAAGCCCCGTTCTCTTTGGCAGCCATGTTCACGTATGAGACAACTATATCATCGCGGCCAAACGTTTCCCAAGTTGGACGCGGAAGAATCCTCTCAATGCGTTCTGATTACATTAAAATAAATCCTTTTTTTTTTTTTTTTTTTTTTTTTTTTTGAGTGGGGTGGGGGAAGCAAAATAACATATCTGAACAATGGACGGCTAAAAAAGGTTTAAGCCAAGAAATCCACATTTCTCCGAGAGAGAGAACTAACCGTCCATCCAGTTTGCTTGGAAATAAACGAGAACTGATGGCATTCGTTGTTTAGATGCTGCCTGCCAAGAATGCCCATTGTGCTCATCCTGTTGCTCTGGGTTTTATTTTTTTTTTTTTCAAATTCTTTATTTTAGTTTTGTGGTTTCCAGCGCAAAGTGTACAAACCGCGTGACCGCGTATGGACCATGCAAAAATATTTTGGACAATATAAGAAAACCGAAATTCTCAATCACTTGTCTGGTTATTGCATAGTGAATATTGTCTATAGTCTTTGTGTCAGGAACCTCATGGCGGCCGCCAGGGAGATCATGCTCATTCTCATGCATGTGCATACGAGCGCGTGCAAAACTGCGTGCCCATGGATACACGGGTACATCCAACACAGATATAGACACCTAGTGGTCTATTTATTTATTGTAGGTGGTGGGGGTGGTGGAGGAAGTGGTGGTGGGGTAGAATTAGTGGTGGTGGTGGTGGTGGAGTTGAAGTGGTGGTGGTGGGGTGGAAGTAGTGGTAGGGTAGAAGTGAGGGTGGTGGTGGTGGTGGGGTAGAATTGGTGGTGGTGGAGTTGAAGTGGTGGTGGGATGGAAGTGGTGGTAGGGTAGAAGTGGTGGAAGTGGTGGTGGTGGTGGAAGTGGTGGTGGTGAAAGTGGTAGTGGCGTAGAATTGGTGGTGGAGTTGAAGTGGTGGTGGGATGGAAGTGGTGGTAGGGTAGAAGTGGTGGAAGTGGTGGTGGCATAGAATTGGTGGTGGTGGTGGAATTGAAGTGGTGGTGGTGGGGTGGAAGTGGTGGTAGGGTAGAAGTGGTGGAAGTGGTGGGGGTGGTGTATAGAGGACTAGTTAAACCTTTGGCCTGCATGGGATCATTGCTAAATGGTCTTTCAGCTTGTATCTCTGTCATCCTTGATCCTGAACCCTGTTTGAGGCTGGGTTCACACCATTGCTGGTTCCTGGCATCCAATTCGCAATAGCAGGAGATTGTGACCGGCTCTCTATGGAGCTCCGGTACGAATTTGCACAGGAGCCCTGTGCGTCTTTTGGTCCATTTGAGGTCCGAATTCAGCCAAAAATTCGGGGACGCACCGGACTCCTGCTGGGAGCCGCATGCGGCGATGGTCTGAACCCAGCCCAATTCTGTTATTGACCCAGCTTTCATCCGATCTGTTTCTGGATTACCCATGCCTGTTTATGTCTGCTGCCTACCTGTAACCCTAGTAAAAGCCCATGGAGTGCCGCACAGTAGCACCTTTGACAGGTGCCAGCCTCCAATTAAAACTTGTCTAAGCTTGCAGTGAAAGCCTGGTAACAAAAGTGTTGAGGAAAGTGGAAAGATAGCGCTGGACCCATAGGTTTATTTTACTGGTATTGTTATCTTAAGATAATTACTGTTGGTGTAAATGATTTGGTTTCTGGGCAGGTGGCTTCTACACCCCCAGAAGATCTCCACCGTCTACTTGTCTTGTAGTGTGATGTAAAAAGAGTTGAAATTGAAGTGCCACTCCACTGTTAAGAGGTTCGGATACAACTTTATTCTATTAAAGGTCAGGGGTACAATTTATAAAGTAGCCAATGTGTTTCGGGGGGTCTTAGTGCCCCCCCCATCAGGGCTTGACTGGCAACAAAGTGAACCAACCAGAAGTGAACTGGACCTACAATGGTACTTTTTCTGGTGTTAATTCAAAGCACAGGCCTAGTCAGCATGTACACTGGACAAAAAAATACCCCAGAAACATGTTGGATACTTTTTGAATTGCACCCCTGACCTTTAATGGAATAAAGTTGTTTCTGGACCTCATGGTAAAGAAAGTGGACAGCCGCACACCAAGGAGGCAAACCAGTCCTAGTATAAAAGAATGGCTTCAGCCTAGTCCCGTCCCAGGCCATGACCCTCCCATATGTTTCACCCTCCTATGGACTTAAGCTATGGTTAACAGAGCGTGGCCTGGAAGGAAACTAGGCTGGAGCCATTCTTTCACATTAGGACCGGGCTGCCTCTTCGGTGTGCAGCTGTCCAACTTTGATACCATGCTGCTTACCTGTGTTTCTGACCTCGGCCTGGACCCTTGACTAAGATTTTGCCTATCAGTCTACACCTCATTTCCTGCACATTCCCAACCTTTGCTCATATCTGACCTTGGGCCTACTCACGAATTGGTGCCTTTCTGCCTGGCTGTTACACAGCTTGTGACCTGTCTCTACCTTCTACTGGTCTGGATGAAGTCAGGCTGCCCTCATCACCGCGTTTCCGCTTACCTGATGGCAGCCTTTCTCAGGTTCAAGTCCGCTTTTCCAGCTTCCTGGCACCTGCACCTTTCTGCTGTCCTAACAGTTCCTGCCTCAACTTCTAAGGGTGGCTCAGATGGAAATTGTGCAAGAGGACATCCTCACCATCTTGAGCTCCTCATACAGGTGTGTAACACCTTGATACGCCTAGCAAGTGAGTCTTTGGATATAGCGATATCTCCATTGGCTGTAAATCTGGATGTCCACAAACGAGGAAGTCACACAAGTTGATGTGGTCAATTATAGTAAATGTGCATTCAGTGTTGGCATGACTGGAAATGCAAATCACAAATGTTTTGCTTTTTGTTGCCGTTTAACTAAATATTCCAGTAAAACCAAGGTCATGATCCAGTGGTAGCATTAATGTGTGTAAGAGTCCAGGGCTTACTACGCATGCACCAATGGCACGTTGCCGCAAGAGGAAATCCGTGCCAACTGAGCATGCGCCAAAGACGCCTAAGTGCGCTAACCCGTACCTGCGCAGAAGACTTGATGGAAAAAGGCAGGAAAATGACCAGGACATGCACAGGAAGGGACTTCAACCTGATGGAAAAAGGCGGGAAAATGCCCCGGAGGCGCACAGGAAGTGATCTCAAACTTCCCTTTATAAGCCTAGCCTAGACACTGCCAAATTGCTGGATTATTTTCAGTCCCCCCTTGTTCCTGTGCTAGTGTGTGATCTGTCTGAACTTGTTGTGACCTGGAAACCTATTTGACTACTCTTGATTGCTGCTTGCCTTTGACCTCGGATATGTACCTTAACCATTCTACTTCTTTGACCCTTTTGTACTCAGCTGCCAGATTGGAACTGACCCCGGCTTGAATCTTGACCATTCTCCTTCTGATTAACCCTTTTATACTTCGTTGCCCAACTGGACTTGACCTTGGCTCGGATCTCGGACTAAGGCTTGCACAGTGCTCTGCACCTCTGGGACCCGTGCCACTCGGTGTCCACCAAGTCTCTGTCTCCATCTCCAGAGGTTTCAAGGACCCGAGGTGCAAGGAAGGCCTCCCCACTACTTCGGTCTCACATCATGTACGTGGCTCTCATGACAATGTGCTTTTACTAAACACGAATGCTAAGCTATTTACAAACTATTTACAGTTACAGGAATACAATACAAGACACCAAGAGCGCTACCAATATTCACACACAATGTATCCTTTCCCAGTGAATGAACATTGACAATGGTCTAAGACAGGAGTGTCAAACTCAATTTCATCGCGGGCCGCATGAGCATTATGATTTCCCTCAAAGGATCGGTTGTATCTGTAAGACTATATAAATGCATTTACTCTTTATCTTATTAAATAATTGCCTCTGCATTCGATTATTTCTGGTTTTAGTAATGACTTAAGCTGTGAAGGACATGTGCAACATTCAAAAGAGGTAGAGGGGAGATTTTAACAACTTGAGATTGACTCTACGCGTTTCAAGATCCAACCAGCTACTTCCTTAGAAGACTAACTGGGTATACATAATTCACAGTGTAATCTGTTGCCATTTGTGTATTTTTCAGTTTCTTGCAATCTTGCTTTTTGCAATCTTGCTGTAATCTTGCTTTATTGATCCCCAAAATATTTTTAGTAGTACATTATTGGTGTGGAAAATCACAGTGTACAAGTGTTAGAAATTGAGCAGTACCTGAATGTGGTGGCCCAAAAAAAAGCGTTCTTTCGTGGAGACCTTTTGGCCACTTGTTGACCTGAAAGGGTTAATAAACTGTAAAGCAAATCAAGCAATCTATTATCCGTTCACTCTCAATTAATTGTTTTCCTCTTTGAAAGGAAATCCCGATACGGAGAGCTTTGGGCCCTATCAACTGAGTTCAGGAAACCGTCTTCGTCTTGTACCATTAATGACTAATGACTTAGAGTATCTGAGACACAAAGCATGCCGCGTTCCCATTGGAAAGGAGCCGCCTGTGAGTGGATTACAATTAAATTAAGGCATTTCAGGCCCCAATTAGACGCGGGAATCTCAACTCCCATTAAGACATCGCAAAAAGGTCTGAAGCAGAATTAATGCTCCCTATGGCACGTAATGGGAGACAGCTAGCTTAAGAATTGATAAAATTAAGTCTGGGAGAGAGTAGGTCGTTTGTACAAGACAAGCAAGGTCACCTAGCACTGAACGCATGGACGAGCGGGTAATGTATGAGTCATGGCGGCGTAGGCTGCGCCCTGTGCAAAGAGGTAGCTTCACTGTACATCACATCAGATATTACAGTGATATGTTTATTACAAACATACAGACGCCCTGCTGACACCGTGGGAAGACGTGTCTGCTCTTGGCTTTGTGAGATTCCCTTACGGTACTGGGATCATGGGTTCAGCTCCTTTAGCCACTTGGCTATCAAGCTACGTTTATACTGTAAATGACATGGTGGACAAGTGGTTAAGCTGTGAGCTTAGTACCAACTTAAGGGCTGGCAAAGGGATTTCCAATATAAATGAACCAGTCAGCTGGTGCCTGATTACTTTTATGGGGCTCTCAATTCTCCCCCTGGCCAGGGGCACCTAAGGTGGTTCCCAGGTTTTGCTGTTCTTTCAAGAAGCACAGGACTGGGGGGGAAACAGCTTGCCTAGTGAGAGTAGGAGGAACTTGAGGAACATCCATTCCCTGATCCCTTCTGCGAATAATGACCCGCGTTCTTTCAAGGAGCAGAGGACTGGGGGGTAAACAGCTTGCCTAGTGAGAGCAGGAGGAATTTGAGGAATATCTGTTCCCTCATCCCTTCTGTGACTAATGACCCGCGTTCTTTTAAGGAGCAGAGGACTGGGGGGGAAACAGCTTGCCTAGTGAGAGCAGGAGGACCTTGAGGAACATCCCTTCCCTGATCCCTTCTAATGACCCGCATTGCGTGCTACACCATTTTGGGGGTCACAACCAGGGCTGGTATAAGGGCATGGGAAGATCCCCATGACTAAGCTCCAGGGGGTGGAGCGAAACACATTGGAGAGGGCTCTGAGGAAAAAAGGTCATCCTTCGAAACGCTTCAGCTGGCAGTGACTCCCGTAATTTCCTCTGTTACGATTGGGGGTCTGGTATCACCTTGAACAATTGCTGTCATCTGGAGACTACTTGTATCATGAGTTGTTGTTTATAAGTTTGTGAGTAGTTTTCCATTTTTACTTTTAAAGTAAATAAATATAGTAAATAAATAAATAAATATTTATATATATATATATATATATATATATATATATATATAATAGAAACATTTTTTTTAAGCACCCCTGTACACACCCTATATAAAAAGTGCAGGGTAGGATGTACATGTGTATATAAACATCAATTTCGCAACACATGTGAGGTATCGTCGTGAGCGTCGGAGTGAGAGCAATAACTCTAGGTCCATCATTCATGCCTAATGCCCCGTACACACGGTCGGACTTTGTTCGGACATTCCGACAACAAAATCCTAGGATTTTTTCCGACGGATGTTGGCTCAAACTTGTCTTGCATACACACGGTCACACAAAGTTGTCGGAAAATCCGATCGTTTTAAACGCGGTGACGTAAAACATGTACGTCGGGACTATAAACGGGGCAGTGGCCAATAGCTTTCATCTCTTTATTTATTCTGAGCATGCGTGGCACTTTTTCCGTCGAATTTGTGTACACACGATCGGAATTTCCGACAACGGATTTTGTTGTCGGAAAATTTTATCTCCTGCTCTCCAACTTTGTGTGTCGGAAAATCCGATGGAAAATGTCCGATGGAGCCCAAACACGGTCGGAATTTCCGACAACATGCTCCGATCGGACATTTTCCATCGGAAAATCCGACCGTGTGTACGGGGCATTAGTCTAAACTGATAACCTGTAAAGGCTTTTAAAGCGTTGCCTACGGAGAATTTTTGGATACTGTTGTTTTTTGCGATTCCATAGGCATGTGCAATTTTAAGTCTTGACATGTTTGGCATCTATTTACTTAATGTAACCCAATCTTTTATATTTTGTCCCCCCAAAAAATGGGTATAGTATTGTGTTTGTTTGCACTAAAATTCATTTTGGTGTATATTTCCCCCCCCCCTGAAAATATGCGTTTGAATAACCACTTGCCGCCCGTATAACTTATACAGTGGCACTGGTGCACCGGGTCACGCACCTAGTACGCGGTCCGACACTTCTGGGTCTGCGGCGCCGGCGGCGCTGTGATCATTTTTTTTTTTTTTTATTAAAGGCGTTTGAGAATAAAATGGCGGTCATTGCAATTTTTTCATGTTACACAGTTTTTGGGCAACGGTTTTTCGAATGCAATTTTTTGGGGAAAAAATACACTTTAATGAATAATAATAAAAATAAAACATAATATATATACCACAATTTTTTTGTTTTTTGTTTTTATTAATTAAAGTGTATTTTTTCGAATAAAAATTGCATTTGAAAAACCGCTGCCCAAAAACCGTGTGACATAAAAAATTGCAATGACCGCCATTTTATTCTCCAAAAAAAAAAAAAAAAATGTATACAATGTTTGGGGGTTCTAATTAATTTTCTAGCAAAAAAAAATACTGATTTTTACTTGTAAACAACAAGTGTCAGAAAAAAGTCCTTAAAGTGGTTAAACGGACGCCCAATTTAAAATTCAAATGAACGCAATGATAGAACAAAGGAGAGGGAAATATAATTTTGGCCTGGACACGCACTTTAATTATTATTATTTTTTTTACAATGAAAACCGAGAGATCCCATAGCCAGGTGCAGGCGGGTGTAAAAATAGCGTGCTTCCCGTTATAAATACATCTCCCATAGCATGTAACATTTCCTGTTCCACTTTCCAGACAAATCACCCTGTCCTACTTTGTGTACATGTCCCCCCAGTATGTTTGTGCCGAGCGTTGATAGATTAGCGCGGGGTTACACACAGACATGTAGCAGCTGGTGGGAAGTGAAGGTTCTGGAAGCCAGAAGTGTATTTACAATGCCGGAAGCCGGGCGCGGGTCAATGGTTATTAGCGCGGCAGACTTAAGGGCATCCCGGTCCGAGGTGAGTCGATGAGATTCAATCAAACCGACTGAAACTCCTAATCAACTGTGCCGCGTCCCTGAGGGCGCAATGAAATGAAAGATGGAGGCGACCCGTCACACGTGTTCGTGGTGCGTACGGCGTGGGGTACAATTTCCATACAGATGTTGTCACAGCTCCTTGTGTTTTTTTTTTTATGTCTCGTGTATCGATCAAGCCTGACAGCTGTTTTTTATTTTTTATTTTTTTTAACCACTCGCCTAATGCCCACTTTCACCTCTTTCCTGCCCAGGCCAGCTTTCAACGCTGTCGCAATTTGAATGACAATTGCGCAGTCATGCAACACTATACCCATATGACATTTTTATCATTTTTGGGGGGGATGGAAAGAGCTTTCTTTTGGTGGTATTTAATCACCACTGTTTTTTTAAAAAAATTTTGCTAAACATACTAAAAAAGATAAAAAAAAATGTTTTTCTTAGTTTCTATTTGTTTTTTGCAAATAAGTAATTTTTCTCCTTCACTGATGTGCGCTAATGAGGTTGCACTGATGGGCACTGATGGGAACTGATAAGCTGCACTGATGGGCACTGACAGGCTGCACTGATGGGCACTGATAGGCTGCACTGATGGGAACTGATAGGCTGCACTGATGGGAACTGATAGGCTGCACTGATGGGCACTGATGGGAACTGATAGGCTGCACTGATGGGAACTGACAGGCTGCACTGATGAGCACTGATGGGATCTGATAGGCTGCACTGATGGGCACTGATGGGAACTGATAGGCTGCACTGATGGGAACTGACAGGCTGCAATGATGGGCACTGATAGGCTGCACTGATGAGCACTGATAGGCTGCACTGATGGGAACTGATAGGGTGCACTGATGGGCTGCACTGATGGGCACTGATAGGAACTGATAGGCTGCACTGATGGGCACTGATGGGAACTGACAGGCTGCACTGATGGGTACTGATAGGCTGCACTGATGGGAACTGATAGGGTGCACTGATAGGCTGCACTGATGGGCACTGATGGGAACTGACAGGCTGCACTGATGGGAACTGATAGGCTGCACTGATGGGCACTGATAGGCTGCACTGATGGGCACTGATGGGAACTGACAGGCTGCACTGATGGGCACTGATGGGAACTGATAGGCTGCACTGATGGGCACTGATAGGTTGCACCAATGGGCACTGATGGGAACTGATAGGCTGCACTGATGGGAACTGATAGTCTGCACTGATGGGCACTGATGGCAACTGATAGGCCGCACTGATGGGCACTGATTGGAACTGATAGGCTGCACTGATGGGCCCTGATTGGAACTGATAGGCTGCACTGATGAGGACTGATAGGCTGCACTGATGGACACAGATGGGAACTGATAGGCTGCACTGATGGGCACTGATAGGCAGCATTGATGGGCACTGATGGGAACTGATAGGGTGCACTGATGGGAACTGATAGGCTTCACTGATGGGTACTGATGGGAACTGATAGGCTGCACTGATGGGCACTGATGGGAACTGATAGGCTGCACTGATGGGCACTGATGGGAACTGATGGGAACTGATAGGCTGCACTGATGGGCACTGATGGGAACTGATAGGCTGCACTGATGGGCACTGATGGGAACTGATAGGCTGCACTGATGGGCACTGATTGGAACTGATAGGCTGCACTGACGGACACTGATAGGCTGCAATGATGGGCACTGATGGGAACTGATAGGTTGCACCAATGGGCACTGAGGGGAACTGATAGGCTGCACTGATGGGAACTGATAGGCTGCACTGATGAACACAGATGGGAACTGATAGGCTGCACTGATAGGCACTGATAGGCTGCGCTGATGGGCACTGATGGGAACTGATAGGCTGTACTGATGGGAACTGATAGGCTGCACTGATGGGCACTGATGGGAACTGATAGGGTGCACTGATGGGAACTGATAGGCTGCACTGATGGGTACTGATGGAAACTGATAGGCTGCACTAATGGGCACTGATGGGAATTGATAGGCTGCACTAATGGGCACTCATGGGAACTGATGGGAACTGATAGGCTGCACTGATGGGTACTGATGGGAACTGATAGGCTGCACTGATGGGCACTGATGGGAACTGATAGGCTGCACTGATGGGCACTGATTGGAACTGATAGGCTGCACTGATGAGCACGGATAGGCTGCAATGATGGGCACTGATGGGAACTGATAGGTTGCACCAATGGGCACTGAGGGGAACTGATAGGCTGCACTGATGGGAACTGATAGGCTGCACTGATGGACACAGATGGGAACTGATAGGCTGTACTGATGGGAACTGATAGGCTGCACTGAAGGACACTGATGGGAACTGATAGGGTGCACTGATGGGAACTGATAGGCTGCACTGATGGGTACTGATGGAAACTGATAGGCTGCACTAATGGGCACTGATGGGAATTGATAGGCTGCACTGATGGGCACTCATGGGAACTGATGGGAACTGATAGGCTGCACTGATGGGTACTGATGGAAACTGATAGGCTGCACTGATGGGCACTGATGGGAACTGAAGGGAACTGATAGGCTGCACTGATGGACACTGATGGGAAATGATAGGGTGCACTGATGGGCACTGATGGGAACTGATAGGCTGTACTCATGGGCACCGATGGGCACTGATAGGCTGCACTGATCAAGGGAGCATAGATTGATTGTTTTGGTCTGTTCAGGGGTTAACAGGCTGGGAATTTGATTGCTTCCCCCTACCTCTAGAAGAAGTTTCTAGAGCTTAGGGAGGGAAAATTTAAAAGACCAGTCTGAACATTAATCTTGGCCTAGCCAATCCCTGGGGAGGTGTGCCCAGATGGTAGCTGAAAATAGTTTGGAGCCAGGGACAGTCTGTCTTTCCCATGTAAGCAGAGTTCCCATCCTTGGGGGCTGTTTAGGGTCGCCACCTTTTCTTCAAGCCAAACCCAAACACTTTAGTGGCACATTAAATCATATGGAGTTAATAACAAGAGTCCCCGCTTACAGAGTTCTCCTTTATATCTGAATGCACAGAGTTCCCTTTTACATCTGCATAATTTTTACTTACATTGTAAGGGGAAGCTCTGTGAACTCTGGTGTAAAGCGGAACCCTGATGTAAGGGGTACTCTTGGAACACTGATTTAAGGAGAGGTGCTCTGATATAAGAGAGAATGCTGTGGACAGAACTCTAATGGGGACCTCTGATGTAAGGGGGGGTCTGCTCACCAAAGCCTCCTTTACATCAGAGTCTGCAGGGCACCCCTTACATTAGTGTACTCACTCAGAGGCAGGAGAGAGAACGGAGGGAGGGGGGGAGACTTCAGTCACAGACAGGGGATGGATGTTGAGCTCACCCACCCCAGCATGGAGGCTGAGACATCGGCGTCTTTCATCCAGGATGTAGCTGAGACTGCTGGACTTCAAATTAGCCGACCACATCCCCTTGCACAGTGCTGCCGGGGATTGAAGTGTGGGATGGCAGACGAGGGGGGGGGGTGTTACTGCCGGTTCACACAGGGGCGGCACGACTTGCAGGTCGCCTCAGCGAGGCGACCTGCAAACGACTTCTGAGGCGACTTGCAAAACGACTTCTGTATAGAAGTCTATGCAAGTCGCCCCAAGTCGCCCCCAAAGTAGTACAGGAACCTTTTTCTAAGTCGGAGCGACTTGCGTCGCTCCTATTAGAACGGTTCCGTAGCACAGAACGGGAGGCGACTTGTCAGGCGACTAGGTCGCCTGACAAGTCGCCCCTATGTGAACCGAGCCTTAGGGTTATTACCTTTTCTTCAAGTCAAGCCGTCAAGCCTGAACACTTTTTTTGCAGTAAAAACTGCAATAAAAAATTCGCAGATCGCTGCCATTACTAATAAAAAAAAATTAATAATAAAAATGCCATAAAACTATCCCCTATTTTGTAGACGCTATAACTTTTGCGCAAACCAATCAATATACGCTTATTGCGATTTTTTTTTTACCAAAAATATGTAGAAGAATACGTATCGGCCTAAACTGAGAAAAAAAAATGTTTTTTTATACATATTTTTTGGGGGCTATTTATTATAGCAAAAAGTAAAAAAATATTGCTTTTTTTTTTCAAAATTGTTGCTCATTTTTTTGTTTATAGCGCAAAAAATAAAAACCGCAGAGGTGATCAAATACCCCCAAAAGAAAGCTCTATTTGTGGGGAAAAAAAGGACATCAATTTTGTTTGGGTGTAACGTCGCACGCTCGCGCAATTGTCAGTTAAAGCGACGCAGTGCTAAATCGCAAAAAGTGCTCTGGTCAGGAAGGGGGTAAAATCTTCCGGGGCTTAAGTGAACTTTGTTGGGTTGCTACTACGGAGCGGAAAATGGCATATGCGGTGGGGGGGAGAATTTTTGCTTTACTGTAAATTTATAATTGCATTTTCTATTCAACACAGCTAAGCTTTAATTCTACCTTCTCTATTGACTCTAATAGATTTGGCCACATTTTTTGCTGAAATCATCCAATTTTACCAAAATTTTAAAGAAATTTAAACCCTCAATTTTGCTCGTTCCTGTTTGCTTTAAATTGGGAAACGTTTGTAATTGAAAGCTGGATCAACAAAGTCGCAATGTGTCTCTAACCAGATGGTACAGGTTCAGTTATACACCTCATGCCTGGACAAAAAGGAATTTGTCTCAAATGAAAGACGGTGGGGAGCTTAGCCCATGAGGTCACTTACTGCAATGCCTCGTTAAAGCTTCATTGTATACATCAGTTTATATTAGTTATCACGAGGCAGGTGGGTTGTGAGACGGTCCTCCACTCTCCGCAGAATGACAATGCTGTTTTTACACAGATAACACTTAAGTGGTCATTCGCAGTAATATATTTCTTTGTGCACAATATTGCTTCATCTAATTTTCTTTCAATTACTGCAAATTAGATTAGTTTTCTCAGTGCCCCAGAGTTATTCCAAGTTAATATCACACCGATAGTTTTGGCCATATTGCAACTGGAATCCACATTCAGGTTATCACATCACAAAAAACAAGTCACAGAGCATGGGGTACAAGGAATAAGGTGCTGTTATTAGTTCATAATATTCTGAATAATGTTACTTGAGGGTTCATTATCACCCTGCAAATGGATGGTCTATAAGAAATCATGTTCTGTTGCTACCGAACATCCTGTATTGAAGGGAAACCTTGGTGTTCCATAATCACTAACCAGTAGCTCTCCAAATTTCTTAATGCCAATCTCTTAAATTAGCCCTGAATATCTGAATGTACACTAAATGGCCAACCATTTGTGAAAATCTGACCATCACCCCTATATGAGCATGTAGGAAACCCCACTCCAAAACCATGGGCACTAGTATAGAGTTGACCTCCCAACTGGCATTCAAGTCAATCCTAAAGATGTTCAGTAGAGTTGAGGTCAGGGTTCTGTGAAAGCCACTCAAGTTCCTCCACACAAAAGTCATCAAACCATGTCTTTTTGGATGGTGATCAGTAGGGTGGAGTTCAAGTCTCTGTGCAGGACATTTGAGTTCCTCCACACCTAACTCATCAAACCATGTTTTTATGCATGTTGATCAGTAGCGTTGAGATCAGGTCTCTGTCCAGGACATTTGAGTTCCTCCACACCTAACTCATCAAACCATGCTTTTATGCATGTTGATCAGTAGAGTTGAGGTCAGGTCTCTGTGCAGGACGCTTGAGTTCCTCCACATCAAGCTCATCAAACCATGACTTTAGGCTCGATTCACACCTATGCATGTTGCTTTTGAGCGTTTTTGGAGGTTTTTTTTTCATGCTTGGCACGTTTTTGAGCAGCGTTTTTGTAGCGTTTTTGCGGCGTTTTTGCCGCGATTTGCGTTTTGCGTTTTTTTTTTTTTTTTTTTTTTTTCATTTTTTTTTAACAGTCTTAAAAAAAAAATTACAAAAAAAAACAAATAAAAAAAAAAAAAAACGGCAAAAACGCACCAAAAACGCTGCAAAAACGGTGCACTTGCGTTTTTGATGCTTGTCCATTGAAATCCATTACATGCAAAACGCTGCTTTTTGCATGAAAAAAAGTCCCCGACCCTTTCCAAAAACGCAGAGATACAAAAAAGCATTGATGTGAACATGTTCCATAGGAACCCATGTTAAAAAATTCCCATGCATTTCTGCAAAATGCAAAATGCATCAAAAAACGCGCTAGTGTGAATGGAGCCTTATGGATGATCAGTAGGGTTGAGGTCAATTCTGTGCAGGACGTTTGAGTTCCTCCACACAGAACTTATCAAGCCATGTCTTTATGGATGATGATCAGTAGGGTTGAGGTCAGGTCTCTGTGCAGGACATTTGAGTTCCTCCCCACCAAACTCATCAAACCATATATGTCCCACCCTATGACTAAGCCCTGGTGGGCGGGGTGAAATGTATCAGGGTGTGTGATGTGGTGGACACATGTAGGCTGAGGCTGCTCCTTATCACTCTTTATCATTTATTAACCTGGGCTGATCGGGAGTACCGGCAATCCTTTCATCCTTTCATCGAACCATGTCTTTATTGTTGGTGATCAGTAGGCTTGAGGCCAGGTCTCTGTGTAGGTCACTTGAGTTTCTCCACACGAAACTCACTAAACCATGTCTTTATGAAGCTGACTTTGTTCACAGGGGCACAGTCTTGCTGGTTAAAAAAAGGCTGTTCTTAAACCTACTGCTTCAAGCGCAAATTATCTAAACTGTCTGTATGCTGTTGTATCAACAGGATCCTTCAATAGAAACACCTGAACTCAGTCATTTGGTTGGGTGCTCAGATATGTTTGCACATATAGATAGATGTGATATCCTGGCCTCCATTAAACTACTAAACAATATAACACACCCCTCTGTCTCTTCTACAGTACAGTGCAATAGACAATGCAGTACAGGCATCCCCAGCACCCGTGTCTTCTTTTTGTACGGAATAATATAAAATGCAGTATAGTAATCCCCCACATTCCTCCATCTTCTTTTTGTACAGTACAATAAATAATGCAGTACAGGCATCCCCAGCACCCATCCATCTTCTTTTTGTATGTAATACTATATAATGCAATACAGGCATCCCCAGCACCCCGTCTTCTTTTTGTACGGAATAATATATAATGCAGTACAGGCATCCCTCGTACCCCTCCGTCTTTTTGTGCAGCACAATATATAATGCAGTACAGGCATCCCTAGCACCCCTGTCTTCTTTTTGTATGGAATAATATATAATGCAGTACAGGCATCCCTCGTATCCCTCTGTCTTTTTGTACAGCACAATATATAATGCAGTACAGGCATCCCTAGCAACCCTGTCTTCTTTTTGTATGGAATAATATATAATACAGTACAGGTATCCCCAGCACCCCTCCGTCTTCTTTTTGTACAGTACAGTATATAATGCAATACAGGCATCCCCAGCACCAGTCTTCTTTTTGTATTTAATAATATATATAGCAATACAGGCATCCCCAGCACCCTATTGTTTCCCTATGCAGACTGCATACAGGGTACAATATAGTACAGGCATCACCTGCACCCTATCATCTCCCTATGCAGTACTGCATACCGGGTACAATATAGTACAGGCATCCCCGGCCTGCACCCTATTGCTTCCCTATGCAGTACTGCATAGAGTGTACAATATAGTACAGGCATCCCCTGCACCCTATCGTCTCCCTATGCAGTACTGCATACAGGGTACAATATAGTACAGGCATCCAATGCACCCTATCATTTCCCTATGAAGTGCAGTGTACTATATAGTACAAGCATCCCCTGCACCCTATCGTCTCCCTATGCAGTACTACATACAGTGTACAATATAGTACAGGCATCCCCTGCACCCTATTGTTTCCCTATGCAGTGCAGTATACTATATAGTACAAACATCCCCTGCACCCTATTGTTTCCCTATGCAGTGCAGTGTACTATATAGTACAAGCATCCCCTTCACCCTATCGTCTCCCTATGCAGTACTACATACAGTGTACAATATAGTACAGGCATCCCCTGCACCCTATTGTTTCCCTATGCAGTGCAGTGTACTATATAGTACAAGCATCCCCTGCACCCTATTGTTTCCCTGTGCAGTGCAGTATACTATATAGTACAAGCATCCCCTGCACCCTATTGTTTCCCTATGAAGTGCAGTGTACTATATAGTACAAGCATCCCCTTCACCCTATCGTCTCCCTATGCAGTACTACATACAGTGTACAATATAGTACAGGCATCCCCTGCACCCTATTGTTTCCCTATGCAGTGCAGTATACTATATAGTACAAACATCCCCTGCACCCTATTGTTTCCCTATGCAGTGCAGTGTACTATATAGTACAAGCATCCCCTTCACCCTATCGTCTCCCTATGCAGTACTACATACAGTGTACAATATAGTACAGGCATCCCCTGCACCCTATTGTTTCCCTATGCAGTGCAGTGTACTATATAGTACAAGCATCCCCTGCACCCTATTGTTTCCCTGTGCAGTGCAGTATACTATATAGTACAAGCATCCCCTGCACCCTATTGTTTCCCTATGAAGTGCAGTGTACTATATAGTACAAGCATCCCCTGCACCCTATTGTTTCCCTATGCAGTGCAGTGTACTATATAGTACAAGCATCCCCTGCACCCTAGCGTCTCCCTATGCAGTACAGTACTGCATTCCGTGTACAATATAGTACAGGCACCTCCTGCACCCTATGGAATAAAATAAAATAAAACTGTGGTTTAGCCCCCCTTGGTTGGGAAGTTGGCATTGAAGTGAACCTGTTGCTTTTCCTGGCACTTTTTACTTTAAGTTGATAAGCTTTTCCATCAATAAACGTTGTACCCTCCAAAAATGCTGTTCTAGTCTATTATAGTCAAAGAAAAATACAAAGTACTCCTTGTTTTATTTAGTGTAAGCAAATTAACCAATCGTGTTGCATCAATCGATGGTTTTGGATGTCCCCTTGATATAACCAGTCGGATGAAGGATCAATGCTTGTATGGTCTGCTTCATAAAACTAAATATCAATGCCAAAGCAGCAATTAAAAAGATTTTCGACCACGAAAAAGCAAATATTTGCTGTAATTGCTCCCCCTAGGTTACAACACTTTCAGTAGCAAATGCTCAGATGACAAACAAATCACAAAATCTGTATCCAGATCATTTTCAATTTCCACCGGAACAATTAAAAGGCAGCAATTTAGACAATACAGATGTGAGTATACAACACCTCCGTACCGCCATGTGACCGCATACACCAGCAATCAGCTTCTGAGAAAGATACATGGGAGGTTCACTTACCTGCAGAGACAAAACAGAGAGAAAATACATTAGGAACACTGAATGGCAATGCAAGGGAAACAATACTACAGTCATACTACTGTATATTCCTTTTTAAGATTGTATAATCAAATATCGAAGGCTTAAAGTGTATGTAATCCCAGAGAATATATTTCTCTTATTTGTTCCACTTTGATCTTCTAAATATACCTTAGAACGGGTTTTGTTATATCTGTTTGATTACTGCAAAAAAAAAAAAAAGAAGATCTGATAATCCCTCCAGAAATCCAGGGTTGTCCTTTGAACTGTGCCCTGCTTCCTACCTAGGTCACCTCTGTAGACTCAAAACATCATCCTTACCGAACAATATGGCCCTGGATTATGGAACACTTTTAACCCCACCTACAGTTCTCATTTGGCCTGCTCACCTTCTGGGTAGGTGCAACAAGGTCACACTCACTGGTGTGATCTGGTTCCTGACCTTCCCTCCAAATATGCAGGGACTGCTCATCATGCCCACGTTAAAAGTTGGTTCCATCCAGGCCTTTCCTCTAATTTCGTAAAGACCACCCATCATCCTGGCTTTACAGGTGGATTCCATCCAGACTTCACCTCTAAATATGCAGGGACTGCCCATCGTGCCCATGATAAAAGTTGGCCCCATCCAGACCTCTCCTCTAATGTCATAAAGACCACCCATCATCCTGGCTTTACAGGTGGATTCCATCCAGACTTCACCTCTAAATATGCAGGGACTGCCCATCATGCCCATGATAAAAATTGGCCCCATCCAGACCTCTCCTCTAATGTCATAAAGACCACCCATCATCCTGGCTTTGCAGGTGGATTCCATCCAGACTTCACCTCTAAATAGGCAGATACTGCCCATCATGCCCACGTTAAAAGTTGGCCCCATCTTGACCTTTGCCCTAATTTTGTAAAGACCACCCATCATCCTGGCTTTACAGGCGGATTCCATCCAGACTTCACCTCTAAATAGGCAGATACTGCCCATCATGCCCACGTTAAAAGTTGGGGCCATCCTGACCTCTCCTCTAATTTCGTAAATACCACCCATCATCCTGGCTTTACAGGCGGATTCCATGCAGACTTCACCTCTAAATATGCAGGGATTGCCCATCATGCCCACGTTAAAAGTTGGCCCCATCCAGACCTCTCTTCTGATTTTGTAAAGACCACCCATCATCCTGGCTTTACAGGTGGATCCTACACAATATCGCGGTCACCTACTGTAGGTGGGTGCAACAAGATCACACTCACTTTACAGAATGGTCTCATCCTGACCTTGCCTCTATTGTGGGTGTACCCCATTGCACCTTGCCAATGGATGTGAGTTTTGGTGTGGCACCTTACCAGAAAGGCAAATGCACTTTTTCAGGGGGTGCAAACCCCTTTGCATCTTGCCAATGGATGTGTGTTTTGGTGTGGCACCTTACCAGAAAGGCAAATGCACTTTTTCGGGTGGGTGCATGCCCCATTGCATCCTGCCAAAATAGTACATGTACCTTTTTTTTGGGGGGTGTACCCCAATGCACCTTGCCAATGGATGTGAGTTGCAGTGTGGCACCCAGCTGGAAAGGTACATGTGCCTTTTTTTTGCATGGTGTGAGTTGCAGTGCGGTACCCCAATGCATCTTGCCAACATTTTCTTTTTGGGGGGGAGCGTACCCCATTGCACCTTGCCATAGTACATGTGCCTTTTTTGGGGGATGTACCCCAATGCACCTTCCTGATGGCTGTGAGTTGCAGTGTGCCACCCAGAAAGAGAGGTACATGCGCTTTTTTTTGCAGAAAGTACCCCAATGCACCTTCCCTTTGGATGTAAGTTGCACTGCAGTACCCCAAAGCATCTTGCCAACAGGTGTTTTTTGAGGGGCATACCCCATTGCACCTTGCTGATGGCTGTGAGTTGCAGTGTGGCACCCAGCCAGAAAGGGAAACGCGCCTTTTTTTTGCAGGATGTACCCCAATGCACCTTACCTATGGATGTACTGTAAGTTGCACTGCCGTTCCCCATGCATCTTGCCAACAGGTGCTTTTTTTGGAGGGCGTACCTCAGAACATCTTGTCAATAGATGTGAGTTGCAGTGTGGCGCCCAGCCAGCAAGGTAAACATGCCTTTTTTTGCAGGGCGTACCCCAATGCATCTTGCCGATGGATGTGAGTTGTGGTGTGGTTCCCTGCAAATAAAGTACATGTACCTTTTTTGGGGGTGTACCCCAATGTACTTTGCAAATGGATATGAGTTGTAGTGCAGGGCCCAGCCAGAAAGGTACATACGCCTTTTGGGGGGGAGGTGTACCCCAATGCACATTGCCAAGGGATGTGAGTTGCAGTGCGGCAACTTGACAAAAAGGCACATGCACCTTGATTTTTTTTGGAGGGGGGGTCTTCTACCACATTAGGCAGTCCATTCAATGGTGCCTTAATGTAACCCAAGTTAACTTGTGTCAACGCATGTGCATTATTGCACCACAACATTGCAAATGGGCTCTACATGTCAGCACTCAGCAGCCAGTCTAGTTTACAAAAAAAATATCAGTTTTCACTATACTGATACTGCTGATATTTGTGGTTCACCCAGAGCTGGTGAGTCCTAGTCTAGGTTCAGCGCCATCGCCGCTACTTGGAAAAAGCGACTAAACTAAAAAAAAAAACTTCTGAACATTCCTTTGCCATGGGCAACATAACCTTTCCCTCTTCCCTTCTTTCACCGAAAATTCCAATTACTGTCCGTGGTCTAATGTCCTCTATTCCTGATAATTATTTCCCAATGGATTCTATTAATTTATGAATGTAATTGCGGGAGCCGGGTTAATTTCGTCCTTAATTTGCTTCCTGATTTACATTGGTCCTTGCCATGGGGGCCCGCAGCGGCAGAAGGATGCTCTTGTTAAAAGTGATCACTTAATTCCAGGCCGCGGTGTAGCCTGTGGGGGTGAACGTCCATGAATGGCGAGAGTGGATGTTTCGAGTCGCTGGCGTGTAATAAATTTGTGACTCTTGGAGCTCCTAAAATATAGAATTAGATGGAAATAGATGTTCTTCTAGGACGGCACACAATGAAGGTTTTTTTTTTTCCTCCCCTCCGGCTGATGTAGCTGTGCTTTCAATTACGGAACGGGGAAAGGTCACTGACCTTCTTTGAAGTCTGAACTGGCTCTTCAGAGGGCCACTTTGGGGGATGAAGGATATACAGAAGGGTGACATATGCAGAACACACTTCTTTAAAGGAGTACTCCACTAAATAATAAAGCAGATCTTCCTTTCCACTTTTTAGGGCTCATGCACCCTGCAACTCAAAGGTGCTCAAAGAAGCGGCTCCTACAGGCTTTTGAGCTCTTTTGAGCTCTCAATTTTTTCTGCCTGGAAACTCCCCTCCATGTCAGAAGAAAAAAGAAAGTGGATTTGGGGACTTTAAATGAGGCATGGATATGTGTTTGGAATTATCTAGGATACCTAAAAATAGGTTGACTCTCACAGTCCCAATGGGGGGATCTATGTAACCATAAAGAATTGCTAAATAATCAATCCAATAAATTAAATTCAATTGTTAAATACAAATACAAATAATAATAATAATATATAATGTATCTAGAAAGTGGAATAAATGGATAAATAGGTCAGCAAAGTCTCAAATAATAAGTCATGCTTTCAAGAAGAGAGCAGGATTTCAGGGTTTATACATTACCTATGGCAGAGCCCAAGTAGGTAGCCCAGTAGTCCCCATATTGGAGTAGGATGGTGGTCCTGGATGAGCTGTCTCCCCTGGGGTTGAGGCGGGGACACATCCTCCCCACAACTCTCCAGGAAACAAGGAGAACTGAAGAAGGGGTAGTGGGAAACAGCAGCCATGGAGAGAACCGGACAGTCACAGCACAATACCAGAGTATGAGGTATGCACATGTGGGACACAAATCAGGTTCTATAAAAAAGTAAAAAGGATTGGATGGGTGATAAAAATTGGCAATGACTAAAAAAAACCACAAAAAAATATAATAGTAAAAAATAATAGTGATCAAAAAAAATGTGTGTGTACCCGCATTGAATGTGTGTGAAGTGAGTATGGTTGTACCAATAGTTGCACTTGGGGGAGACAGCTCATTCAGGACCACCATTGGGACTGTGACAGTCAACCTATTTTTAGGTATGCTAGACTTTACTGACCTGTTTATCCATTTATTCAATTTTCTAGCCAATATTCATGCATCCTACTCCTGATGATTGGCTTAAAACGCCATGAAACGCGTAGAGTCCATACTCAGGGATGCCAAGTCAAGCTTGCCTAAAATCATGAATTTTATCAACTGCATTTTATATCTATATTTATTAGGATAACCATGTTCACTTGATCTGTATTTCCATTCAATTTTTTTAATTGTGATTGCTTGTACCAAATATGTCTATCCAATATGAACATTAAATATGTCAATATGTTTACTATTATATTTATTATGCTTTATTCTGCATGATTTGTGCATTATATATTATGATACATTATATATTATTTTTATTTTTATTTATCTATTGAATTTAATTTATTGGATTGATTATTTAGCAATTCTTTATGGTTACATAGATCTCCCCATTGGGACTGTGACAGTCAACCTATTTTTAGGTATCCTAGATAATTCCAAACACATATCCATGCCTCATTTAAAATCCCCAAATCCACTTTATTTTTTCTGCTATATTTACAGGGATGTAGGCGTGTTTATGTTACGTTGGGGTCCAAACAGGTCACTTGCTCTTTATTATATCCCCTCCATGTTAGCCAATGTGTCCATGCACACTTATGCCGAGTACACACGAGCAGACTTCTCGACCGGACTGGTCCGACGGACTGAGTCCGGCGGACAATTCGACCGTGTGTGGGCTTCATCGGACCTGCAGCGGACTTTTTCGGTCGAAAATATGACGGACTTTAGATTTGGAACATGTTTCAAAGCTTTCCGACGGACTCGAGTGCGGTTGAAAAGTCTGCTCGTCTCTATGCTAGTCCGACGGACCAAAACCGACGCTAGGGCAGCTATTGGCTACTGGCTATCAACTTCCTTATTTTAGTCCGATCGTACGTCATCACGTATGAATCCGTCGGATTTTGGTGTGATCATGTGTAGCCAAGTCCGTTCATTGGGAATGTCCATCGGAAGTCTGACGAAAGTCCGTCGTATAGACCGTCAGACCAGTCCGGTCGAAAAGTCTGCCCGTGTGTATGCTGCTTTAGGCTTTTTTATGGTGTTTTCAGGCATATGCTCCTACAGGCAGAAAAAAGAAACCCAAACTCGTGTTTTTGAGAGGAGCTAGTGCCCCAAAGAGCTCAAGGAGACTCTGTGCAGGTGTCATAATGGTGGTGCAGGAGGGGGGTGGAGCAAAAGGAGGAGTGAAAATCCTCTTTAAGAAGTGAAAAGGAAGGTGTTAAAACAGATATAAGCCCAAAGCTCTCAGCACAGAAACATTGGCTGCCCAGTGACACATATGTGCGTGTTAAAGCCCACTCTTATATGTTATGCGGACAGCAACAGGTTAAAATATGCTTATATTTTGCCTTCCCTGGTTCCTCCTTCCCCTCCTCATCAACATGCTAATCAAATTCCTCAATAAAAGCTTTTCATTTTCATTACATACCTTAGTTTAGACCCAGTGACAACATCAGCGGGTCTCTGTGTGGCCGCCAGCTGGCCCCCTAATCTCTATGCGCCAGGCCCCTAATCTCCATGCAGGGCACTGGACACATAGAGTTCTACAGGCTTTTTTTTTTGTGTAGCACGTGATTAGAGCCAGAGGCTCTATATAGGCTTCAAAAAGGGTGGGCTCGGGGTGCAGAACACTGCGCCCTGAGCCCACCCACTTCTACCAATAGCATTCAACATTGGCTATTGTCTTCCTGCTTCTCCTCCTTGCCAATCAGGATAGGAAGCGGGTCCTGAGACCAGATTGGCCGGGAGGAGAAGCGACCGGATTGGCCAGGAGGACAAGCTGCCCGGGACCTGGATGGGATAAAGGCGGGGGCTGGCATGCTTGCGCGCAGTGCTGGCGAGAGGGGAGTTTGTTTGCCACCCCCCCAAAAAATGAAGTCCTGTTGTATTGGGCCCAGGCCTCATCAGCTAAACAGGGGGGCCCAAGGCAGCTTTATTGTTCATTTCTGCCTAAATTAATAAACTGATTTTTACTAGACCACACCCCCCTCCTACTTGCCTAAAGGGTTTGTAAACCTTCATTTTTTTTTTAATAAAATTAACAAACATGCCCATACTTACCTGCTCTGAGAAAAGCAGCCCCCATCCTGTTCTTCTGGGGTGTCCCTGTGGTGCTCCTGGCCCAACCTCTTCATCCAGTGCCTCCAAGGAAAGCCGTTTCCCTAAGGGCACCCGTACTGGCTTGCTCTCTGCTGTGTCCATTAACATAGACAGCGGGACTCGGCCCGCCTTCCGCTCCCGTGTCACAGGATTTGATTGATAGCAGCGGGAGCCAATAGCTCCTGCTGCTATTAATCTGTCCAATGAGGAGAGACACAGCAGCTGGAGCCGCTGCGCTTGTGTACATCTCTGGATCGGATCGGGCTCAGGTAAGAAAAGGGGGGGGTTTGAGGGGCAGATGCAGCACAGAAGGGTTTTCACTTTAATGCATAGAATGCATTAGGTGAAAAACCTTAAAGCTTTACAACCACTTTAACCAGCGGCGGCTCATCCATAAGGGGGCACAGGGGTGCCGACCCCCCCCCCCCCTATCTCTATGCGTCTGCCCCTAATCTCCATGCAGGGTGCCAGACGCATAGAATCTTACAAGTTTTGTTTTTTTGTAAAGCACGTGATTAGAGACACAAGACTCTAATTGGCTTCAAAAGGGTTAGGCTCGTGGGCACAGAGCACTTCGCCTTAAGCCCACCCACTTGTGAAATTAACGAATGTTGATTCGCTATTGTCTTCCTGCTTCTCCTCCCAGCCAATCAGGAAAGGAAGCGGGTCCTAAGACCGTGTTGGCCGGGAGGAGAAGCAACCGGTTTGGCCGGGAGAAGAAGCCTGGGAAGCCACCAAAGCCACCCGCGATCTGGATGGGGTAAGTGTGAGCAGGCGATGGGGGCTGGCAAGCGAGCGAGCGGGGCGGTTTTGGATGTATGAGGGGTTTGTTTGCCGCTCCCCCCAAAAAATGGAGCACCAGCCACCATTGACTTTAACTTACATTTCCCTGGGCCCCATCACGTCAACAGAGGGTTCTAGGAGGTGGGATCAGAGGAGGGACTTTTTTTTCCATCTTTGGGGCATAGGTGTATAAAGTCAGTGCCACTATTCTGTAGCATCTGAGTGGTGGTGGGAAGCGGAATTATGGGGGCCCTATCAGGAAGGCTGCATGGGGCCCCAACAACAGCCCTGCAGATCATGGTTGGTGGGAGGCCTTCTGAAGGCATCAAAGCACCCTGCCTCAGTACTCCTCTCGAAAGCCCTCAGCCCTGATGCAAGCAGTGAGAGGAGTTATGCAAATATCAAAATGCCTTCATGGGTGAATGTCAACCTGGAGACATTGGCATTCCTTAAGCAAGCTGTATCTGCATACAGAGTGATGCTGATCACCCATGATTGAAAGAACTGCAATTCAATGAATGAAAGGGGTGGGCCGGGGACAATAAGCTAGATGATGCCAAATGTCCTCCAGCTAAAAAATGAGGGGGGGCACTCATTCCCATGGAATGAAGCTGGGGAGCCCCACAACAACTCCACTTTACATTCTACCTGTGAACGGAGAAGTTTCCTACTGTGGTTAGGATGTTTTTAGAACTTACATCCGTCAAGCAGCTTTTCTGCAAATTGTCAAGTCTAAACCATAAACAATAATTATGAGTAATTTTAGGCCTCACGCCGGGACTTCTCGGGATAGGCACTTTGTGTTTTTCCATGAATACTCCTTGGGCAATTAGGACGCAGTAATAAGCCCTCAGCGCCTTCCCCATTAGGTAGGACGGTGTGTGATGTGATGAATAGGTCATTGCGGCAATGTTTGTACAGGGGACGCGTAGCGCCATGTGCGTCTCTGGTAGGTTTTTACAAGCCGGTCTACGGCTCAGCCAAAACCAACAGTGAGCGAACGCGGCGTGAAATCCCAGTTAGAGAGGTTGGTGCTGCGTTGGATGTCAGCCCAATTCGGCTCCTGCAGCCTTCTCTACACACACCATCCATCTCCTCCCCCCGCAGCTGCTCTCAAATGGCTCCCAGCAAGCGGCAAATTCCTTAATTGTGTTATTAGCTGAATTATTAATTGATATAAAAACAGCGTTTTACTGGGCATAAAAAGTTGTTGGGAAATGAGATAAAGCCTTTACGAGGACGGAGGACTCGGAGAGAATGCATTGTACTCAACACTATTACAGGCAGCCAGCCTCTGTACAGGGAGGACATGGCTTTACAGAGGGAAGGAAGGAAGGAAGGAAGGAAGGAAGGAAGGAAGGAAGGAAGGAAGGAAGGAAGGAAGGAAGGAAGGAAGGAAGGGAGGAAGGAAGGAAGGAAGGGAGGGAGGGAGGAAGAAAGGAAGGAAGGATACAGAGGTAGGAAAAAAAAGAGGAAGAATAGAGAGAGCGAAGGAGGGAGAAAAAAGCAAACAAGGAAGGAAGGAATGATGGAAGAATAGAGAGAGGAAGACGGAGGAAGAAACAAAGGAATGAAGAAATTGAAGGATAGATAATGAGACACAAGGAGGGAAGAAAAGAAGGATAGAGAGACTGAGTGTAGGAAGGAAGGAAGAAAGGAAGGAAGGAAGGAAGGAAGGAAGGAAGGAAGGATAAAGAGAGAAAGGAAATGAAAGGGAAAGATGAGTAGATTAGAAAGAGAGAGAGAGAAGGCAGGAATGATGAGAAAGAAGAATAAAGATAGAGCATGTGTGGGAAGGAAGGAGGGAAGAAAAGAATGAAGGATATAGAGATACAGAAGTAGGAGGAAAAAGAGGAAGGATAGAGAGAGTAAAGGAGGGAGAAAAAAGGAAACAAGGAAGGAAGGAAGGAATGAAGGAAGAATAGAGAGAGGAAGACGGAGGAAGGAAGAAACAAAGGAATGAAGAGACTGAAGGATATATAATGAGACACAAGGAGGGAAGAAAAGAAGGATAGAGATCCTGAGTGTAGGAAGGAAGGAAGGAATGATAAAGAGAGAAAGGAAAGGAAAGGAAAGGAAAGGAAAGGAAAGGAAAGGAAAGGAAAGGAAAGGAAAGGAAAGGAAAGGAAAGGAAAGGAAAGGACGAGTAGATGGGAAAGAGAGAGAAGAAAGGAATGATGAGAAGGGTGAATAAAGAGAGAGTGTGTGTAGGAAGGAAGGAGGGAAGAAAAGAAGGAAGGATACATAGGAGGAAAAAGAGGAAGGATAGAGAGAGTGAAGGAGGGAGAAAAAAAGAAACAGGGAAGGAAGGAATGAAGGAAGAATAGAGAGAGGAAGACGAAGGAAGGAAGAAACAAAGAACTGAAGATAATGAAGGATAGATAATGAGACACAAGGAGGGAATAAAAGAAGGATAGAGATCATGAGGGAAGGAAGGAAGGAAGGAAGAAAGGAAGGAAGGAAGGAAGGAAGGAAGGAAGGAAGGAAGGAAGGAAGGAAGGAAGGAAGGAAGGAAGGAAGGAAGGAAGGAAGGAAGGAAAGGAAAGGATGAGTAGATGGGAAAGAGAGAGAGAGAGAAAGATGAGAAGGATGAATAAAGAGAGAGTGTGTGGGGGAAGGAAGAAGGGAAGAAAAGAAGGAAGGATACAGAGGTGGGAAAAAAAGAGGAAAAATAGAGAGAGCGAAGGAGGGAGAAAAAATAAAACAAGGAAGGAAGGAAGGAAGAATAGAGAGAGGAAGACGGAGGAAGGAAGAAACAAAGGAATAAAGAAATTGAAGGATAGATAATGAGACACAGGAGGAAATAAAAGAAGGATAGAGAGACCGAGTGTAGGAAGGAAGGAAGGAAGGAAGGAAGGAAGGAAGGAAGGATAAAGAGAGAAAGGAAAGGATGAGTAGATGAGAAAGAGAGAGAGAAGAAAGGAATGATGAGAAGGAAGAATAAAGAGAGATCGTGTGTGGGAAGGAAGGAGGGAAAAAAAGAAAGAAGGATACAGAGATACAGAGGTAGGAGGAAAAAGAGGAAGGATAGAGAGAGTGAAGGAGGGAGAAAAAAGGAAACAAGGAAGGACGGAACGAAGGAAGATTGAGAGAGGAAGACGGAGGAAGGAAGAAACAAAGGAATGAAGAGACTGAAGGATATATAATGAGACACAAGGAGGGAAGAAAAGATGATAGAGAGAATGAGTGTAGGAAGGAAAGAAGGAATGAAGGAAGGATTTAAGGATAAAGAGAGAAAGGAAAGGAAAGGAAAGGAAAGGAAAGGAAAGGAAGAGTGAGTGTGAGTAGATGGTTCTATTTAGGCAGAACCATATAAATCCAATGCTCCTCCCTATCAGACAGTCTGTCCCCTGGGTCCTCATCGCTATTATTAATACATGTAGATAATAATCATATCCCGCTGTACAATAATTTTCAAACAGCACATACTGAGACAGTGTGTTCCTATCTCAGCACAATCTTATCTCTCGTCTTACATTGTGGTCAAGTTTATCTTCAAAGCCGCCTTCAGAAAAACAGATTCCCAGGAAGTGTCACCGCTAATAACAAAATTACCAGTTATGAGCTCGTAGCTGTTAGTTTTAATTTGCAGTGAAAGACGTGTATGTCTGCTTTGGAAAGACGATTAAAATACAAGGAATTAGACGGCATATAACTGCTGATGATCAAACCATAAAAAAATAGATTCCTTCTGAACTGAACACGATAATTACTCTAAGCTCCGAGCTCAGTTGGCACGTTGGTACAAAGCTGGCATTTTGGGTACATGCAGGGCAGTGTTGTAACAATGGACATAGCAGCCCAGGCAGGTGCTAAGGGACCTGAAGGTGGAAGAGGCCCCATGGTGGTTGCATAGGCTACTATGGCTATGGTCAGTTGCTACCAACTGAAATTCGTTACCCACACTACTGAAAGAGTCAGGACAGTTAAGCAAGTCTGGAGAGCTGAGGCAACTAGGCGAGTCCAGGGGACTGAGGGAATATGTACGTTTTGGAGAAGTAAGAGAACCAGGAGATTGGAGCACTCCCATTAGGAGAGGTGATCTTCTTGGAAGACAGTACTCCATGTTTTAGAGATTCCTTACCCGCAGTACTGAGAAAGTCGAGACAGCTAAGCAAGTATAGGAGACAGGGAGAGCTGAGACAACTAGGTGAGTACAGGGGACTGAGGGAATCTGTAAGTCTCGGAGGAGTGAGAGAGCCCAGAGACAGGAGCACTCCCATTAGGAGAGGTGATCTTCTTGGAAGACAGTACTCCATGTTTCAGAGATTCCTTACCCGCATGACTGACAGAGTCAACACAGATAAGCAAGTCTGGGAGACTGGGAGAGCTGAGACAACTAGGTGAGCCCAGGGGACTGAGGGAATCTGTACGTTGAGGAGGAGTGAGAGAGTCAGGAGGCAGGAGCACTCCCATTAGGAGAGGTGATCTTCTTGGAAGACAGTACTCCATGTTTTAGAGATTCCTTATCCACAGTACTGAAAGGGTCAAGACAGCTAGGCAAGTATAGGAGACAGGGAGAGCTGAGACAACTAGGTGAGTACAGGGGACTGAGGAGATCAGTAAGTCTCGGGAGAGTGAGAGAGCCAGGAGACAGAAGCATTCCCATTAGGAGAGGTGATCTTCTTGGAAGACAGTACTCCATGTTTTAGAGATACCTTACCCGCATGACTGAGAGAGTCAACACAGATAAACAAGCCTGGGAGACTGGGAGAGCTGAGACAACTAGGTGAGTCCAGGGGACTGAGGGAATCTGTACGTTGTGGAGGAGTGAAAGAGTCAGGAGACAGGAGCACTCCCATTAGGAGAGGTGATCTTCTTGGAAGACAGTACTCCATTTTTTAGAGATTCCTTATCCACAGTACTGAGAGGGTCGAGACAGCTAGGCAAGTATAGGAGACAGGGAGAGCTGAGACAACTAGTTGAGTACAGGGAACTGAGGGAATCTGTAAGTCTCGGAGGATTGAGAGAGCCAGGAGACAGAAGCATTTCCATTAGGGGAGGTGATCTTCTTGGGAGACAGTAATCCATGTTTTAGAGATTCCTTACCCGCATGACTGAGAGAGTCAACACAGATAAGCAAGCCTGGGAGACTGAGACAACTAGGTGAGTCCAAGGGACTGAGAGAATCTGGAAGTCTCAGAGGAGTAAGAGAGCCGGAGACAGGCGCACTCCCATTAGGAGAGGTGCTCTACTCAGGAGCCAGTACACCATGTTGAAGAGACTCCTTACCCGCAGGACTGAGAGAGTCAAGACACCTAAGCAAGTCTGGGAGACTGAGAGAGCTGACGCAACTAGGTAAATCCAGGGGACTGAGGGAACCTGTAAGTTTAAGAGGAGTGAGAGAGCCAGAAGGCAGATGTGCCCCTATCAGGAGAGGTGATTTACTCTGGAGACAGTACTTTATGTCGGAGAGATTCCGTTATGCCGTGTACACACGGGCGGACCTTTCGGCATCAAAGGTCTGACGGTCTTTCCGACGGACTTTCGACGGACTTTTGACGGACTTCCGACGGACTTTTGAATGAATGGACTTGCACACACACGATCACATCAAAGTCTGACAGATTCGTACATGATGAAGTACAACCAGACTAAAATAAGGAAATTGATAGCCAGTAACCAATAGCTGTGAACGGATTTTTGGACCGGACTCGAGTCCATTGGAAAGATTTGAAACATGTTCCAAATCTAAAGTCCGTCAGATTTTCGACTGAAAAAGTCCGCTGCAGGTCCGATGAAGCCCACACACGGTCACATCGTCTGACGGATTTGTCCCGTTGGACCAGTCCGGTCGAAAAGTCCGCCACTGTGTACACGGCATTACTCACAGGACTGAGAGACAACTAAGTGAGTCTGGGAGACTGGGAGAGCTGAGGCAACTGGGCGAGTCCAAGGGGCTGAGAAAATCTGTGCGTTTTGGCACAGTGAGAGAGCAAGGAGACAGGTGTACCCCTAATTAGGAAAGGTGCTCTACTTGGGAGACAGTAATCCATGTTGGAGAGATTTCTTGCCTGTAAGACTAAAAGAGTCAGGACAGTTAAGCAAGACTGGGAGAGCTGAGGTGACTAGGTGAGTCCAGGGGATTGAGGCAATCTGTATGTCTCGGAGGAGTGGTGTCAAGAAAACCCCTATTAACAAGTGCATAGTGGCTGCAGGGAGTAGCAAGTGAACCCTTTTGTGTTGCGGGTCTGCAACTAAAGACTGAGAGCCAGGAGAACCCAGGGAGCCAGGAGAGCTGAGTGAGATGGTCTGAGGGACCTGTATAATGAGCAGAGGTGCTGCTGAAGAGTGAGCCAGGTGACTTAGCATTATTCGTTGTCTTGATGAAAATCCCCTGTGTGGGCAACCGCTGTATGAACTTTTAGTTTTTATTTTAATAAAAGTGGGCCGTCAAATCCTGAACTACAGTTCAGACTGGTGTGGACTCTCCAAAATTGCATCTACCACTGTGCTAAACAATCTCCATATCACACCATATTTTATAGATGTATATCTTGTGGGCATGGAGTTACTGTATGTATTATAAACTCTAAAGACTCTGAAGACTCACATAATGCCAGATAATATTAAAGGCCCAATCACATCGATACATTGTGGTATACAACATCCTAAAACACTGCAACCTGTGCTAAAACATAATACAACGTGCATTCCACCAGCACTGCATGAGAAGCCATTCTGTGCGAAAGGGGCAAAAATCAAATGTTCACAGGCCATTCACTGCAGATCAAACATTATTCACGGAAATAAAACGTGTGAATTGGGGAATAAAGCTTATTGTGTATGATACTCGGCACCATCTAGTGGCCATAATGGAGTATTTTCCTGATTTACACTTTTTTAAAATAAATAATACATTTTTTATTTATAAAATAATAACATTTTTATTTATATAATAACAACATTTTTATTTGTATAATAATAATATTTTTATTTATTTATTTATTTAGTTATAATAACATACTATTTATGTTGTACATGATAAATAATATTCCATTTATATATAATAAAATTTTTATTTATTTATAATAACATTATATATATTTTTTTTAAAAAATAATGAATAACATTCAATTTATATATAATAATAACATTTATATGTATTTATTTTTAATAACATAATATTATTTTTTTTTTAAATGAATAACATTTGATTTGCAGAGAATATAGCCTGAGAACATTTGCCACAGTTTCCAATGAACAAAAGTACCAGCAATTTCACTGGACAAATAGCTATGGATTTATTTTTTTCTCAAATACACCCCTTAACCACTTAAGGGCCGAGCCTCTTTTTGAGATGTGTTAAAGTTAAAAACAGTTTTTTTTTTTTTGCTGGAAAATTACTTAGAACCCCCAAACATTATACATTTTTTTCTAACACCCTAGAGAATAAAATGGCGGTCGCTGCAATACTTTCTGTCACACCATATTTGCGCAGCGGTCTTACAAGCACACTTTTTTTTGGAAAAAATACACTATTTTGGAGTTAAAAAATAAGACAACAGTAAAGTTAGCCCAATTTTTTTTAATATTGTGAAAGATAATGTTAGGCCAAGTAAATTGATACCCAACATGTCACGCTTCAAAATTGCGCCCACTTGTGGAATGGCGACAAACTTTTACCCTTAAAAATCTCCATAGGTGACGTTTAAAAAAATTCTACAGGTGACAGGTTTTGAGTTACAGAGGAGGTCTAGGGCTAGAATTATTGCTCTCGCTCTCTTGATCGCAGCGATGCCTCACATGTGTGATGTGAACACCGTTTTCATATGCGGGCGCTACTCACATATGCTTTCACTTCTGCACGTGAGCTCATCAGGACGGGGCGCATTTACATTTTTTACATTTTTTTTATTATTTATTTTACCTTTTATTTTTTATTTTTACACTGTTTTTAAAATAAAAAAAAAGTGTAATTTTTGTTCCCATTACAAGGAATTTAAACATCCCTTGTAATAGAAAAAAGCATGACAGGTCCTCTTAAATATGGGATCTGGGGTCAAAAAGACCTCAGATCTCATATCTACACTAAAATGCAATAAAAAAAAAAAAATTGTCATTTAAAAAAATAATTAAAAGAAGATGGCCCTTTCAGAGCTACTGTATGGGCAGAAGTGACGTTTTGACGTCGCTTCCGCCCTGCATTGTTATGGAGACGGGTGGGGGCCATCTATCCCTCAATCGACTCCATGCCCAGCAAGAGTGAAGATCCGATCGCCTCCGCCGCTGCTGACGGCCCCGGTAAGCGGAAGAGGGCACCGGAGCGCGGCGGGAAGGGGGGGCCCTCTCCCACCGCCGATAAAAGTGATCTCGCGGTGAATCCGCCACAGAGATCACTCTTATCAGAAAGTGGACTGCTGGCCGAAGAAGAGGATGCCGGGGTTATGGTAGCTAGCTGCTGCCATAACAGCGATATTCCTCTTCAAACTTAGGGCGTATATCGGCGTGCGGCGGTCCGTAAGTGGTTAAAGTGTATGTAAAGAATATAAAGGGCCCATTCACACTGATACATTGTAATACAATGTCCTTGCCAGAGGGGTAACTAGAACCTAAAGAAACCATGAAAGGCCCCCCTGACCACCGGTGCCCTTTCCATTGGTCCGGGGACCCTTCCCATTAGTCCCGAGGCCATTTCCTCTGTTGCAGGGGCCTTTCACTCCAGGGGGGGACCCTGGGCCCTTTTCTCCCATCACGAGCCCTTTCTTTAGCCCCCGGTTCACACTGCCGCGACTTATTATGCGACTTGCGAAAACATAAAGTCCCATGGCAAGTCATAACACATTCATTTCCATGGGCGCCGTCCTAATCAATGCGACTCGAGGCGCAGTGGCAAATTAAAAAAAAAGATCCCTGCGCTACTTTTCTGCGACTTTGGTGCGATTTGAGTGCCATGGAATGCAATGTTAAAGCGGAGCTCCAGGCTCCTGCAGAAAAAAAAAAAAAGTTAAAAGTCAGCAGCTACAAATACTGTTTAATACTTTTAATATTAGGACACTTACCTGTCCAGGAATCCAGCGGTGTCCTCACCCGTGCCGATTTTTCCGGCGCTGCCACCTCCCTTAAGGAAATCCGGCAGTGAAACCTTGCAGCGTAAAAAACAGCTGGTTCCTTACTGAGCGTGTGCGAAGTAGGATATGCTCTCTGATTGGGCCGGCTGCGGGGGGGCGTACTTCCAGCTGAGTTTACTGCCGTGGACTCTGCCAGAGGTGGGCAGTGCCGGGACAAGATCATCCAAAGCTGCCAAATTGTGCCCCCCCTTCATTATGTGCGAGCTTATGAGGAGGAGGAGGAGGGGGCAGAAAGAGCACACCCCGCACCTCCTCCCGCCTCTGTCCTCCTATTCCTGCTGCTTCCAGTTCTGGGCTGACAGAAGTAGTGATGCCGCTGTCACTACTCCTGTCAGCCTTATAGTAGAAGGAACTTTGTGGGGTCCCCATCCATACAATACACACTGAGCCCAGGGCAGCCGTCCCTTCTGCCCCACCCCTTGTCCCGGTGTTCTGACATATACTGTCCTCCTATCGGATAGTGTCCGCTCCGTACTGCGCAGGCGCAGCGCTTGCGCAGTACGGAGCAGAAAGAGATGCCGAAAGTTTCCGAAATTGATCAGCTGTACACGGCGCTCGGGCAATTGTTAGCGATGGCTGTGTAAGAGGGCCCCTCGCGGGCTCGCTTCGCTCGCCGCGCTTCGGGCACGGCCTCGCTGCGCTCGGCAACTATTTATTCTCACTCTATGTCCACTTGGATAGTAGGGAATGAACCTGGACATAGGGTGAGAATAAAAGCGCAGGCGCCGTGTACAGCTGATGATCAGCTGTTAAACTTCGGAGACTTTCGGCGTCTCGTTTGTCCTCCGTACTGCGCCTGCGCAGTACAGGGCTGACACTATATGATAGGGGACTGTATTTGACAAGACACCGGCCCTGAGAGCGAGTACCTATTGATACCAGGTACCCACTCCCCCTTCCCCAACCTATAGGTGTCAAATATGGCAGCGGAGGGGAGGAGGCAGACCCCTTTTGGGTGGATCTCCGCTTTAATTCACAAGACGCAAGCAACTAGCATGACTTTGGGGGTCGTAGTAGTGTTAATAGAGCCTAGCGGTCTCGCAGCTGGACCCTTTCACACGTTCTGTAGAGGGCCCCCTTCTTACCGTCTTGTGAGACCTCAAGTGAGACCTTTGTGACCCCGGTAGCTACGCCACCGGTCCTTACAAAACTACAATACAAGTTAATGTGTGACACAATGTGCATTCCTTGTAAAGCCATTCATTTAGACTTGAACCTTAATGCACTTGTATTGTAGCTGCCAACACACAGGCAGCAAAGCTCACAGCATAGTGTGCATGGTGGCGCTTATATTGCCTTTCACCGATTTATCCTTTACTCTAATAACAGGCTCATGATGAACTTTTTGAGTAAAACCTTTCCGTTTTAATTGGATACCTTATTTTAGACACTGTGATGTCATCACTGGGTCTCTACGCTTCTCTATGCAAGGAAGGCAGATTGTGGCTGCTGGGAGGGGCCCCAGGAGCCCTCAGGTCTGAGGCAACCAGCAGGAGCAGTAATGCAAATATTAAAATGCCTTAAAGGGTGGGGAGATGTATTTGCATGCAGACTGTCCTGGTCATGTCCACATGTGGTGCTGAAGCCTTCATAATTGAAATCCAGCTAAAGAAAGGTGGCAGGCCGGGGAGGAAGGAGCTGGATGATGCTGGATGCCCCCCCCACCCCCAGCCAGGATTGAGACGGGCTCTATCTGCCTTACTGCAACTTCTAATGCACATTGTGAGAAGCTCACATTGTGCGGTGAAATCAGAGGAAGCCATTTCAGTCCAGGAGAGGAGGCGCTACGACTGTGCAAGACTGAAGGGAAGACCGGACTTGAGATTTAATATCGAAAGCCTCGGCTTTTATAGAAAAAAAAAAGATATCTAACCAGGCACTCTAAATACGGACAGCTAAAACATTTGGATTTGGCACGCCGCTGTCCGCCCGGGCTCGCCGCTCCTCGCGCGCCTCAGAATTTTAAAGTGAAATGATAAAATGTGAGACAGTTGCAATTAATTTTACAATTTCCAGACGAGAGCGGGACGCACCCCCTCCATGTCTCTCCCGCGTTCCGCTAATCAATGAGAGGCACAGGACTGACCCGCACTGCGATCGCCGCCCGGAAAGTGTCAGCAATCGCCCATCACGCTGCCGCAGCCAGGCCAAAGCTAGTAATTTAGTAATAAGCGGGTGACAGTCAGCGAATTGTTAACCGCGCTTGTACCGCGCCGACAATCGCTGTCCGCGATCGCGTGATGGGAATGTGCGGATTCGAAGCAGCTTATTATTCTGCAATCTAGACTGCCAGGGGTTGTCTGCAACAGCTTTCATACTTCTCAGAGATCATTTTGTGAAATGAAAAAAAAAATAAATGGAAATAAAAAATATGCACATAGGTTTTATTTGTATATTTTCTATGTATATATTTGATATTGTATAGTTTATATTTTATTTTATATTGTATATTCACATATTGTTTATTTGTATATTTTCTATGTATATATTTTATATTTTAAAGCACTGTGTAAACTGTCGGCACTATATAAATCGTGTATAATAATAATAATAATAATAATAATAATAATAATAATAATATTTTATATTCACAAAAAAATATACACATATTTTTTATGTGTCTATTTTCTATGTATATATTTTATATTGTATATCTTATTTTATATTTTATATTCACAAAAAAATATACACATATTGTTTATTTGTATATTTTCTATGTATAGATTTTATATTGTATACTTTATATTTTATCTTATATTGTATGGTATACTCGCAAAAAAAAAAAAAATACACATTTTTTATTTGTATATTTTCTTTGTATATAATTTATATTTTATATTCACAAAATATACATATATAATTTGTATATTTTCTATGTATAGATTTTATATTGTATATTTTATTTTATAGTTCCAAAAAAAAAAGTATACACATTTTTTATTTGTATATTTTCTATGTATATATTTTCTATTGAATATTTTATATTCACAAAAAAATATATACACATATTTCTTATTTGTATATTTTCTATGTATAGATTTTATATAGTATATTTTATTTTATATTTCCAAAAAAAGTATACACATTTTTTATTTGTATATTTTCTATGTATAGATTTTATATTGAATATTGTTTATTTGATTTTAAATTTTATATTCACAAAAAATATATACACATTTCTTATATATATATATATATATATATATATATATATATATATATATATATATATATATATATATATATATACATATTTCTTATTTGTATATTTTCTATGTATAGATTTTATATTGTATATTTTATATTTTATGTTATATTTTATTTAAAAAAGGATACACATTTTTTATTTGTATATTTGTACGTATATATTTTCTATTGGATATGTTATATTTTATTTGATATTTTATATTCACAAAAAAATATATACACATATTTCTTATTTGTATATTTTCTATGTATAGATTTTATATTGTATATTTTATTTTATATTTCCAAAAAAAAAGTATACACATTTTTTATGTGTATATTTTCTATGTATATATTTTCTATTTAATATTTAATATTTTATTTTATATTCACAAAAAATATATATACACATATTTTTTATTTGTATATTTTCTATGGATAGATGTTATATTGTATATTTTATATTTTATGTTATATTTTATTTTAAAAAGTATACACCTTTTTTATTTGTATATTTTCTATGTATATGTTTTCTATTGGGTATTTTATATTTTATTTCATATTTTATATTCACAAAAAAATATATACAAATATTTCTTATTTGTATATTTTCTATGTATAGATTTTATATTGTATATTTTATATTTTATGTTATATTTAAAAAAAAAGTATACACATTTTTTATTTGTATATTTTCTATGTATATATATTCTATTGAATATTTTATATTTTATTTAATATTTTATATTCACAAAAAAATATATATACACATATTTTTTATTTGTATATTTTCTATGTATAGATGTTATATTGTATATTTTATATTTTATGTTATATTTTATTTAAAAAAGTATACACATTTTTTATTTGTATATTTTCTATGTATATGTTTTGTTTTGGGTATTTTATATTTTATATTCACAAAAAAATATATACAAATATTTCTTATTTGTATATTTTCTATGTATAGATTTTATATTGTATATTTTATTTTATATTCACAAAAGAAATATATACACATATTTTTTATTTGTATATTTTCTATGTATAGATTTTATATTGTATACTGTATTTTATATTCGCAAAAAAAAAAAAGAAATACCTCGTTATAAATGTTGGCGCTTCTCCTAAAATTCTCTCTCTCTCTCTCTCTATATGTATTTTTTGTGAATGGATCAAAATCAAATGTTCTCTGGCTAAATTCCCTGCAGATCGAAGGTGTGAATCGGGAAAATACTGCATTATGGCCACTTCGATCTTATTTTTTATGATTATCAGCACCATCTGGTGGTCATAATGCCATATTTTTCCCATTCACACAATCGATCTGCAGAGAATAAAGCCTGAGGACATTCAATTTTGCCATCCATTAAAACTGCATGTAAATTTATTTGGAGCAAATAGGGAAAAATCAAATGTTCTCAGTCTATACTAGCTGTTCAAATATGTGAATGTGGAAAATACTGCATTATGGCCACTAGATGGAGTGGAGGAGCATACTTATCTTCTATGATTCTCAACGCCATCTGGTGGCCATAATGTCTTATTTCCTGCATCCAATCATTCTTTTGGGCCAGAACCATTGGAAACCCGCCATCTCCTCACCCTAGGTATAACTGCTCAAATAGCGGAACAAACCGCAACACTGAAGAAAAGGATTTTAGACGGTGGTTGAGCTCTCAGAAAATTCATTAATATATAAAAAATAAATAAAAAAAAAACAATCTCTTTGATGATATAAATCTTTCAAATCGTGGAGGTGGGTGATCCCCATCTCTGCAAACAATATAAGGAATATCACAGAACATCCACCCCCCGTCACCATATTCCCAGATAACAATGTTTCTATCAACTATCCTAGATTGTTAACCACACTCGATATTGATGAATGATCCACAAGCAGGATCCCAACGTGTTTCGCCCCCGAACAGGCTTCTTCAGGGAAATAAAGGGGCTTGTGTTTTGTTAATTCTCATGGAATCCAAAAATCCACCCGCCCACGGCAACCGGGGGGGGGGGGGCAAGCTTGTGGTGGAGACAGTCCTGACCACCGCGACATTCACCACTCAAGGGAACAACCTGATAATTGGCATCAATTTGATTGAGGGCCCCCACCATGGACAGCGAATGAAGATGATGGTCCACCTTGTAAAGTTCCCGTAATTTCTCCTCTGTGTCATCACCAAAACAAATGTACTGGAGAGTTCATTGCGCACACTTAGCACATCACTCCTATTGGTTGATGCACTTAGCGCTTCACTTTTATTGGTTGGCACAATTAGTACATCACTTTTATTGGTTAATATATGGAGCACATCATTCTTACTGGTTGGCACACCGGGGTATCATTTTTTTTTTTTGGTTAGCGCACTTATCACATCACTCTTATAGATTGGCTCATTTAGCACATTGCTCCCATTGGCTAGAACACATAGCACATCTCTATTATTGGTTGGCACACATAGCACATCACTCATTGGTTGGGGCACTTATTACATCACTCTTATTGGTTGGGGCATTTATTACATCACTCTTATTGGTTGGGGCACTTAGCTCATCACTCTTATTGGTTGGGGCATTTAGCTCATCACTCTTATTGGTTGGGACACTTATTACATCACTCTTATTGGTTGGGGCACTTATTACATCACTCTTATTGGTTGGGGCACTTATTACATCACTGTTATTGGTTGGGGCACTTATTACATCACTCTTATTGGTTGGGACACTTATTACATCACTCTTATTGGTTGGGACACATATTACATCACTCTTATTGGTTGGGACACTTATTACATCACTGTTATTGGTTGGGGCACTTATTACATCACTCCTATTGGTTGGGACACTTATTACATCACTCTTATGCCCTGTACAAACAATAGGATTTTCCGACGGAAAATGTGTGATAGGACCTTGTTGTCGGAAATTCGGACAGTGTGTGGGCTCCATCACACATTTTCCATCGGAATTTCCGACACACAAAGTTGGAGAGCAGGCTATAAAATTTTCCGACAACAAAATCCGTTGTCGGAAATTCCGATCGTGTGCACACAAATCCGACGCACAAAGTGCCACGCATGTTCAGAATAAATTAAGAAACGAAAGCTATTGGCTACTGCCCCGTTTATAGTCCCGACGTATGTGTATTACGTCACCACGTTCAGAACGATCGGATTTTCAGACAACTTTGTGTGATCGTGTGTATGCATGACAAGTTTGAGCCAACATCTGTCAGAAAAAATCCATGGATTTTGTTTTCGGAATGTCCAATCAATGTCCGACCGTGTGTACAGGGCATTATTGGTTGGGACATTTCAGCTCATCACTGTTATTGGTTGGGGCACTTAGTTCATCACTCTTATTGGTTGGGACATTTAGCTCATCACTCTTATTGGTTGGGGCACTTATTACATCACTCTTATTGGTTGGGACACTTATTACATCACTCTTATTGGTTGGGACACTTAGCTCATCACTCTTATTGGTTGGGGCACTTATTACATAACTCTTATTGGTTGGGACACTTATTACATCACTCTTATTGGTTGGGACACTTATTACATCACTCTTATTGGTTGGGACACTTAGCTCATCACTCTTATTGGTTGGGGCATTTAGCTCATCACTCTTATTGGCTGGGACACTTATTACATCACTCTTATTGGTTGGGACACTTATTACATCACTCTTATTGGTTGGGGCACTTACTATATCACTCTTATTGATTGGGGCACTTATTACATCACTCTTATTGGTTGGGGCATTTAGCTCATCACTCTTATTGGTTGGGACATTTATTACATCACTCTTATTGGTTGGGACACTTATTACATCACTCTTATTGGTTGGGGCACTTATTATATCACTCTTATTGATTGGGGCACTTATTACATCACTCTTATTGGTTGGGACACTTAGCTCATCACTCTTATTGGTTGGGGCACTTATTACATCACTCTTATTGGTTGGGGCATTTAGCTCATCACTCTTATTGGTTGGGACACTTTTTACATCACTCTTATTGGTTGGGACACTTAGCTCCTCAATCTTATTGGTTGGGACACATATTAAATCACTCTTATTGGTTGGGACACGTATTACATCACTCTTATTGGTTGGGACATATATTACATCACTCTTATTGGTTGGGGCATTTATTACATCACTCTTATTGGTTGGGGCACTTATTACATCACTCTTATTGGTTGGGGCATTTAGCTCATCACTCTTATTGGTTGGGACACTTATTACATCACTCTTATTGGTTGGGACACTTAGCTCCTCAATCTTATTGGTTGGGACACGTATTAAATCACTCTTATTGGTTGGGACACGTATTATATCACTCTTATTGGTTGGGGCACTTATTACATCACTCTTATTGGTTGGGGCATTTAGCTCATCACTCTTATTGGTTGGGACACGTATTAAATCACTCTTATTGGTTGGGGCACTTATTACATCACTCTTATTGGTTGGGGCATTTAGCTCATCACTCTTATTGGTTGGGACACTTATTACATCACTCTTATTGGTTGGGACACTTAGCTCCTCAATCTTATTGGTTGGGACACGTATTAAATCACTCTTATTGGTTGGGACACGTATTATATCACTCTTATTGGTTGGGACATATATTACATCACTCTTATTGGTTGGGACATATATTACATCACTCTTATTGGTTAGCTCATTAAGCACATTGCTCCTGGCCTTACTTAAAGTCGCCTCCCTGTGATAAATGAGTGTGCTGAGTGCTGAGTGCTGTGCAATATTGTAATGAAAGCTAAAAACATTTTTTCTTTACTTATTTATTTTTGGAGGGCTAATGGCATGCGGCCATAAAACAAGCGGCACGTCTGCATTCTGCATGGAGCGATCGGGCTGGAAGAGATTTGTTTTACAAATTTGCACATTATACCAAAGCCTCAGTGCGGTGAGGAACACTTACTCTTTCCTGTGACGGTCATAAAATAAATGCAATTTCAATCCCCCAGCAATAAAGCTCGCTAATATATGGAGCCAAGGTGGTGCCTGCACTGAGGCCTGCTGGAGGGACAGATCTGGGCGGGGGGGACCTGCAGGCAAAAAGTCCCCCAGAACGGATCACAGACAAAGACTAAAAAAGTTAAATTCCAGTTTTGTTGAGGAAAAAAAAACCTGCTTTAACCCCTTGTCAATGTGAAAGAGCCTTTACAGGTCTTGTCCCTCCCCCAACCTGTGACTAGACAGTGAAGGGAGAAGCAGCAGACTGATGAGCTCCTCCCTCTGCTCTCTGGTCCTATCAGCATGCTTCTTGTTAACACACAAGCCCTGCAGCAGTGGATTGGCTCTTTATACTGCTTCTCCCTCTCCCAGTCTGAGCTCTGCAAAAGGCTGATACCAAGTCAAAAACCAGGTACTAACGCTGCTTGCATTTAAAAATACACTATATTGCCAAAAGTATTGGGACACCCCTCCAAATCATTGGATTCAGGTGCTCCAATCACCTCCGTGGCCACAGGTGTATAAAATCGATCACCCAGGCATGCAGACTCCTCCTACAAATGTTTGTGAAAGAACGGGTCGCTCTCAGGAGCCCAGCGAATTCAAGCCTTGATAGGCTGCCGCCTGTGCAATAAGTCCATCCGTGAAATTTCCTTGTTACTAAATGTTCCACGGTCAACTGTTAGTGGTCTTATAACAAAGTGGGAACAACAACAGTAGACATGTGCAGAACGAAAAAAATTGTTTTAGTTTCATTTCGATTTGTTATTTACAAAAATGTGTTTAATTAAATTTGTTTAATCTGTTCAATTTGTTTTCAGCATTCGTTTCACTTATTCGTATTCCAATTCGAATTCGGATCGATTTGAAACGTTTTCAAATCAATTTTGAACAGTTTTCGAATTCGAAAATTTTTTTGAATTAGAAACGTTTTCAAATTTGAATCGTTTTTCAAATTTAAATAGTTTTCCAATTTCCAAAGAGAATAAATAAGAATAGAAAAAACAAAAAGGAATAGAATAGAGAAAAAAATAGAATAGAATAGAAAAGAATATAACATAAAGTAAAAGAAATGAATATAATAGAGTAAACAGAACAAAATAGGATATAAAATAAAAGAACAGAAAAGAACGGAATAGATTGGAAAGGAATAGAATAAAAAAAAGAATATACCATATTTATCGGCGTATAACACGCACTTTTTTCCCCTTAAAATCAGGGGAAAATCGCGGGTGCGTGTTATACGCCGATCCCCTGCGATCCGGAGCTGACAGATTTTCAAAATCGCCGACCGCGATTTGAAAATGGCGCCGCCGGCGCCGAAATACACAGTGCCGGTCCTCGGCTCTTCTCGGTCACTTTCGTCTTCACTAGAGCGCCGCCCGAACCTAGCCGAGTGTACTCGGCTAGGTTCGGATAGCTCCGCTCGGGACTACGAGTGGAGCCGAAAGTAAACGAGAGCCGCCGAGAAGAGCCGAGGACCGGCTCTGTGTATTTCGGCGCCGGCGGCGCCATTTTCAAATCGCGGTCGGCGATTTTGAAAGACAGGATGGCAGGGATCACAGGATGCAAGGCTGCATTGGGGAAGGCTGCACTGACAAGGCTGCACTGGGGAAGGCTGCACTGACGAAGCTGCACTGACATGGCTGCACTGGGGAAGGCTGCACTGACGAAGCTGCACTGACATGGCTGCACTGGGGAAGGCTGCACTGACAAGGCTGCACTGACAAGGCTGCACTGACATGGCTGCACTGACATGGCTGCACTGGGGAAGGCTGCACTGGGGAAGGCTGCACTGACAAGGCTGCACTGACATGGCTGCACTGACATGGCTGCACTGGGGAAGGCTGCACTGGGGAAGGCTGCACTGACAAGGCTGCACTGACATGGCTGCACTGACATGGCTGCACTGAGAAGGCTGCAATGATGGGCATTTAAATGTAAGTTTTTTTTCCTTCAACTTCCCTCCTAAAAGTTTTTTTTTCCTTAAAATTCCCTCCTAAATTGGGGTGCGTGTTATACGCCGGTGCGTGTTATACGCCGATAAATACGGTAATTAAATAGAGAGAATATAACCAGCTTCTGAAATTTGAATAGAACAGTAAAGAATAGAAATAAAAAACAATAGAATGAAATAGAATAGAAATAATATAACCATTTTCCAAAATTCAAATAGAATCAATTCAAATTTGAATAGAATAGAAAAGAATATAAAAAAAGCACAATAGTATAGAAAAAAAACATTGGCAAATGGTTATATTCTTTCTATTCTATTATATATATTTTTTTAAATTATTTTCTTTTCTTTACTATTTTAGTCTATTCTATGCTTTTTTTTCCCCATTCTTTACTATTCTGTTAATTTCTTATGTATTCAAATTCAAATGTATTCTATTTGAAATTCAATTTTCAGAAGATGGTTATATGCTTTCTATGTTGTTCCATTCTATTATATTTGTTTCTATTATAGTCTAGTCTATTCTGTTATTTTATTTTCTGTTCTATTTTGTTCTGTTTTGCTCTATTATATTCTATTCTTTTATTTTCTGCTATATTCTTTCCTATTCTATTTTTTTTTTCTATTCTATTCCTTTATTTTCTATTTATTTTATTCTCTTTGAAAATTCGAAAACAAATCGAATTTGAAAACCAATCGAATTCGAATCGTTTTCAAGTTCGATTTGTTTTCTAATTTGAATAGTTTTCGAATTTCCAAAGAGAATAAAATAAATAGAAAATAAAGGAATAGAATAGAAAAAAAAATAGAATAGAAAGGAATATAACAGAAAATAAAATAATATAATAGGGTAAAACAGAACAAAATAGAACAGAAAATAAAAGAACAGAATAGACTAGAATATAATAGAAACAAATATAATAGAATAGAATAACATAGAAAGCATATAACCATCTTCTGAAATTTGAATTTCAAATAGAATAAATTTGAATTTGAATACATAAGAAAAGAATAAAATAGTAAAGAATGGGGGAAAAAAGCATAGAATAGACTATAATAGTAAAGAAAAGAAAATAATAAATAATAAGTAAAGTGAATAAGTAAAACAGAACAGAATAGAACAGAAAATTTCGTCCAAATTTTTTTTTTCGTTATTTCAGATTTGTTTAAAATCGGTACTATTGTAATGTATCCGAATGTATCTGGATTTCCGAAAAACTAAAATTTGTCCGCATTTCAATTCCAACCAAACGAACCGCACATGTCCACAACTCAGCCAAGAAGTGGTAGGCCACGTAAAATGGGTCAATAGCTACAGACCTGCAAACTTCATGTGGCCTTCAGATTAGCACAACAACATAGAGTTGCCACCTCATTCCTTTAAACCCGAACACATATGAATCACACAGGTTCTGAGGCTAATTAAGGTGGTAATTAAACTCACTTGGTGCCTTATCTGCATTAACATAGCCATGGAACCTGTGTAATTCATATGTGTTCGGGTTTAAAGGGATGAGGCAGCAACCCTACCACAACAGTGCGTAGAGAGCTTCATGGAATGGGTTTCCATGGCTGAGCAGCTGCATCCAAGCCTTACATCACCAAGTGCAATGCAACGTGTCGGATGCAGTTGTGTAAAGCACGCCGCCACTGGACTCTAGAGCAGTGGGAAGGCTGTCCACAAGGTTTAGGAGTGTGGTATATGGGAATGTTTGACCATTCTTCCAGAAACGCATTTGTCAGGTCAGGCACTGATGTTGGATGAGAAGGCCTGGCTCGCAGTCTCCACTCTAATTCATCCAAAAGGTGTTCTATCGGGTTGAGGCCAGGCCAGTCAAGTTCCTCCACCCCATTCTCGCTCATCCATGTCTTTATGGACCTTGCTTTGTGCACTGGTACGCAGTCAAGTTGAAACAGGAAAGGGCCACCCCCCCCCCCCAAACTGTTCCCAAAATGTCTTGGTACGCCGATGCCTTGAGAGTTCCCTTCACTGGAACTAAGAGGCAAGCCCACACCGTAATCCCCCCTCCACCAAATGATTTGGAGGGGTGGCCCAAAACTTTTGGCAATATATTGTGGATGAGCAAGTTTGGGGTGGAGGAACTTGACTGTCTTGACCTCAACCCCATAGAACAAATTTAGGATCAATTAGAGCGGAGACTGTGAACCAGGCCTTCTTGTCCAACATCAGTGCAGAATGATCCAGAATCCAGATCTTGATCAAGATCCAGATCTTGTCCAACATCAAGAAGAATGATCAAACATTCCCATAGACACACTCCTAAACCTTGTGGACGGCCTTCCCAGAAGAGTTGAATCTGCTATAGCTACAAAGGGTGGGCCAACTCAATATTGAACCCTGTGCAGGCCAGTCATGTTCCTCCACCCCAAACTCGCTCATCCATGTCTTTATGGACCTTGCTTTGTGCACTGGTCCTACGGACTAAGACTGGGATGCCATTAAAGTTCATGTGCGTGTAAAGACAGGTGTCCCAATACTTTTGGCAATCTAGTGTACATTTAATGAAGTATTCATGAATACAAAGCCGCACCTATAGTCTAAATCCTGCACTGGACGCCTGCCTCACCGTGACCATACAATGTGTTGCTTTCTATCATCGCCGCTCACAGTGCGGTTAAACTGCCAATTCTTATATATTCTTTCAAATGTTTCCTAAACGACTCGCTGCCCCCGTCACCCGCCTGCGTTCAGCAATCATTCCGCCGCACTTATCGCGGGCAAACCCGCGTCCAGCTCCTTGCACTGTTCCTGACCTATTCAACGCGGACCTCACACTGGTTCCCTCAACACAACCGCCTCTTTACATTTAGGAAAATGACTTTTCCGCAAAGCCAAAGCCTTTTCACCGCCTTAATGAACCAACTTATCTCCTCACGGCTCCTTTGTCGGACCGGGACCTGAATTACGACTTTGGCGGATGTTAAGTTGAAGGGAAGGTGGGGAGCTTGTGTTCCAGATGCTGCCGCCATGGGCTAACAGAAGAGGAAAAACTGACTGTGGACTTCCAGACTCCGCATGCGTGTTGTGCATGGATTGTCTGCTGGAGAAGGTTATTCTACCATTGTTACACCTCCGAATAAAGCTCCTCTGGATGATTGGATAGTGCAGAGGTCACCATTTCTACTATACAGCGTCCCGGGGTTCACACTCTGGCAGCAATATTTCTTCAAGATCTTAAGGCCTCGTGCACACCGGAGAAAATCAGCTTTATAAACTCTCATAGGCTGCATTTTTTTTCAAAGCAGTTTAGGCGAGTCTAGCAATGTTTGGAGTTTGGGTATTTATTTATTTTGTTGGCCAAAATTTGTATTTATTCTGGCCAGTGAAATAAATAAACGCTGAAGAGCTAAATCCACCAGGCGTTAAGACACATTTAACAGCGTTTACATTCATTTCAACACTTGCCGACCGCCCTATAGCACGATCACACATATACACTATATTGTCAAAAGTATTGGGACGCCTGCCGTTACACGCACATGAACTTTAATGGCATCTCAGACTTAGTCCGTAGGGTTCAATATTGAGTTGGCCCACCCTTTGCAGCTATAACAGCTTCAACTCTTCTGGGAGTACAGAAGTCCACAAGGTTTAGGAGTGTTTCTATGGGAATGTTTGACCATTCTTCCAGAAGCGCATTTTTCAGGTCAGGCACTGATGTTGGACGAGAAGGCCTGGCTCGCAGTCTCCGCTCTAATTCATCCCAAAGGTGTTCTATCGGGTTGAGGTCAGGGCTCCATGCAGGCAAGTTCCTCCACCCCAAACTCACTCATTCATGTCTTTATGGACCTTGCTTTATGCACTGGTGCAAAGTCAGGGGCCATCCCCAAACTGTTCCTTCAAAGTTGGGAGCATGAAATTGTCCAAAATGTCTTGGTATGCTGATGCCTTAAGAGTTCCCTTCACTGGAACTAAGGGGCCAAGCCCAACCCCTGATAAAAAAACACCACACCATAATCCACCCTCCACCAAATTATTTGGACCAGTGCCCAAAGCAAGGTCCATAAAGACATGGATGAGGGAGTTTGGGGTGGAGGAACTTGACTGTCCTGACCTCAACCAGATAGATCTATAATGGCCAATGCTAGGATTGGCTGTTCATTTTTGGGTTTCTAGATACATAGATAAATAGATAGAATTGGTAAGGCCCACCTATGAATTTTCTGTTCATTTTAGAGACTGGTTCAGACAGTTGTTGATGGTTTCCCTGTTTCTTGATTATGAATAGATAGATAGATAGATAGATAGATAGATAGATAGATAGATAGATAGATAGATAGATAGATAGATAGATAGATAGATAGAATGGCCAATGCTTGGATTGGCTGTTCATTTTTGGGTCTCCCACCATAGCTCTGGTAAATTTTGCTCTCACTGACACCAATGATAGGTAACACTACAAGCCAAATGCCACTCGAGTCACCCACTTAATTGTCTACCATGTCTACTCTCTAACATCATATACTGTATATATATATATATATATATATATATATATGTATATATATATATATATATATATATTGTTAATAAGACTACCCTTCCACTTTAACAAGCCATCAGTAGAAATCCCATCTGTCCTGCAGGCCCAGGATATTAATACGGACGCCCACTGTTTAAACATATTTGATTTCTCAGAGTCTATTGAGCATCCCAGATGTCTCCACAGCTTGTTACCACCAAGACTAGTCTCCCCCACCACCACCACTCCCGAAATAAGACAATTATATTTTATCTCATTAACCTTCATGCATTTTGACTGTAACAGAGACGCGTCGTTCCCACCCGGCTAATCAGAGAGCTCCAGACAGCCACATTTGACAACGGAAAACGTAGACGGCGCGGATTACTTTTTATTAACATTTGGTCCTGACAGCGCCGGGGAAAAACCTGCAAATGGAAGACTCTGTAATTCCCTGCAAATTAAAAAATCGGATGGATCGCATTGATTTACATTTTAAGGACGAAACAATGTATAATTTACCGCTTCAAATGCATCCTCTGTGAAGGGCTTGATGGAAGGCGCTTAATTGTATTTTGTGGAACGATGGCGGGTATCAGGGGAAAGGTTATAAAAGCGGAATTTCACAAAATGAAAATCATCTATACATTTAGCAAATGTGCTCTTTTTTTTTTTTCCAGCTTACGTCTCGTCCCGGTGACACCCTGCTGTGATAAGGTGTCACTGGGACAGGAAGTGAGGGGAAATATATCTATGGGGGCAGAGAGAGCTTACTACAGGTTCTCGGTTGAACCAGTTCTCGACCCCCAACCAGGACTTCACAAGCTAGGGCATGGAGTCAGGTGCGTAGTACAAGGGATCCTCCCTTGCATTTCCCTTAAGCACTCTTTCACGACATATTTTACTTCCCATACATGATTCAAGTTGCTCCTGAGGCGTTAGTAACTGTCACATACTTCTGTGCACTTTACTCTATTTTCGAAGCGAGATCCCTCACCACGCAGACAAGGTCGCTCAACGTCAAGCTTGCTGGCAGTGCAAGAGTTAGCAGGCCAAACATACCTCAATAAGCTACAGGTCGCAACATTCCTGCTTAGAATACCAGACTGCAGCTCCCCGCCCCAGTACGCCCTGGGGGGCTCTGGTTCACAGGTTTGTGCCAAGCACAGATGGGCACCAATTTCCACTCAACAGCGCTCATACGCAAACCGGCTTCTTCACTACGCCTGTCGTTCCTTTTCCTGTCCTTCTAATTTTTCTCCTTTTTTCCCATCTTTACCTACCCAACACATCTGTCCCCTCCCCTACCTTTGCAACTTATCTTAACATATGCACTTCCCCTCTCCTTGTCTTTTAGCCAAAGCCATATCACAGGCCAACAGCAAAGACTTTGCCTTTGCCCCTCCGTCACCCTCTCCGGGTTCAGAAAGCGGTGGCACTCAACCCCCCCCCAGAGCTTGGACCAGGGTATTTCCTACCCTGCCTCAGGCACGAAAGCCAAGCTTTTAGGCTGCTATCCCCACCGCCAGCGGCAGCCCTACCTGGCACCCAGGCTTCTCCGCAGCCTATATTCTCGACTCGACTATCGTTGAGCTCTAAAAAAATAGATAAAAATAAATAAAGGATCGGGACTTGCAACTACAGTCACTGTAAGTTCCTTCATGTTTGCCTCTCATGCCATAAAGCACATCCCAAAGTCACGGGCGGCATTAAGCAGCTAAATATATCATGACTAGGCCACATGCATGTCGGTTGGCTCGGGTTCTACCTATCCTCCCTCCTTCCTCATGCAGGGATGCAGCTCAGGGTTCCACACCGGCCTCATCACGGCGCCCCGTGAACCTACTCTCAGCTGCCACGACGAGTCAGCCATCGGCATCTTGTTACAAACCAAACTGGACCAGGGGGTACATGATCGCCCCCTTTTCCAAGTCACCTTTCACCATCTGGAGAGTCAGCCCTTTTGGACTTGCAGAGGGCATGTATTCTAATAAACTTCATTAGTGTGTGATTTGTCCGCGCCTCATTGTTCTCACATCCCAAGTTTGAACTCCCTAATACCCTCAGAAGAATTTTCCTTTAAGCATTCGTCAGTCGACCTAGCCATTCAAGCCATCGTTAGCATAGAAGTAGGCGCTTGGTGGTCCAAAGCAGACATCTCAGATGCTTTTAAATTATTGCCCATCGAGCCATTCCTCTAGCGATGGCATAGGGATCAAGTGGAACAGCTTATATTATTTTGCCACTAAATTGTCATTAGGTACTAGAGGAAAAAAAAAAAAAAAACACAGCCTGTAGCTGTTCGATACTTTTGCCCGGTCCCTTTCCTAGACCCTGTCGCATCAAGCACGTTGCCAGAAGGTCATCCACTTTCTCGATGACTTCCTGCTCGTCAAAATACCCGATGAGCCCCCAATAGTCATTGACAGCTAAAGAGGGGTATTTGGTGATTTAATGTGCCCATAGCAGAGAATAAAGTGGAATGCCCGGCACAGTCCATCACCTTCTTGGGTGTCACGCTCGACACACGGTCTATGCAGGCCAGTCTGCCTCCCGACAAGTTGACCCGCATCCGGTCGGTCTTTCACACCTTTACCCTTACTCAAGCTGTCAAGCTGTCAAGAGACAGCTACAGTCCTTGCTGGGCATGCTCGATTTCACCATGAGGATCATCCCCCAGGGGCGGTCCTTCATCTCACGCCTCTTAGTTTCCTCTCACAAGGGCAAGATCCCGACCAAGTTCCTAGGCTAGACACAGCAGCAATAGCGGATTTGTCAATATGGGCCAAATTTCTCACGAACTGGAAAAGGCATATCAATGTTCATTCCATCGGCATCTTCTTCGTCACCTGGGGTAGCCACGGACGATGCAGCCTCTACAGGCTTTGCGGTAATTTTTGTCCATCATTGCTTGCAGAGCCATGGCAACCAGAAATCCTCCTGATCCTCAGTCAGTCCTTCTCACTATTCGAACTCTACCCCGTTGTGGCTGCAGCTAACGTCTGGGGCAGCACCTGGACAAGGCAAACAGAGGACGTTTGACACAGACAATCAGGCCACAGCTAATATCATAAATATTGACAGGTCCAAATCGCTAGCCATCATGTCCTTTCGGCACAGGCGGGTGCAACTATTCCTGCATTGCATCTATATCCCAGGCAAGTGCAAAGACTATCCCGCTTTACCTTTGCGTCATTCTTCTCATAGGAACCTGGAACCAACCTAAACACATCTCTTATCCCACCTTGGTCACAGCTGACACTGGATTAAAACAACACCTAGTCAAAACATCATACGCTGTATCCACAAGCAGCAACCCCAAAACTAGCAACAGGCACCTACTGTACCCGGCACTAGCGCCATCTTCAGAGACATGTCTACCATCCTGTCACGTTTCCCCTTCGGGTTACTGCCCAGCCTGGTCCTCCAAGCAGCCATCTACCTGGCTTTTTATGGCTTCTTACGTCCGAGCGAGTTCACCGTCACCGGCCCTGGCTGTCAGGTACTATGCAGACGCCATCTGACACGCCATCAGAATCACGTCATCCTGCACCTCGCAGTGTCCAAAAAAGGCAACAGTCCGGTCCCAGGCTAGATATCAAGCTATTCCAGACTCACAACGCCTAGTGCCCAGTGGCCATTCTAGACCAGTCCTTATCTCATCTGCCCGACATGTCGGAGTCTAGCCCATTGCTGCCTTTCTGAGTGGTAGCCAGTTCATCAGACACATTAGGATCCTCTTGCTTAACTTAGGCCTTGACCCGGCCGATAATCTGGATATTCCTTCTGGATCGGAGCAGCATCAGCAGCATCACAACAAGGGGGAACCGGACCATGTCATCAAGAGAATGGGCAGGTGGAAATTCCGCTTGCTTTGCCCGATACATTCCGAATCCTCAAGCAGAAACGTTAGCAGCCTTAAGCAAGCTTGCCCAGTAGTACGTTATCAGCTCAAATAAATAATTACCTCATTAACCAAGTGTTATACCCCCTTCCCTTGGCATACCGTCCAGCAGACCAGGGCACACTTCAGGTCTACTTTATGTTGTTGGTCTTGTGACGTGTTTTATGTGGTTCACATCTCTCTCGGACATAGGGCTCTGACCATAAATTGGAAGGACAGTATGGTGGCCTGAATTTATGGGAGGAGCCCGTGGGGGGGGGTATTTAAGCAGACTACCCACACTGGTCTTTGTTGCTTCCAGTGCACAGTACCCACCCACCCATTCACCTTCTTAGGGCACTTCTCTTAAAAAACTTTCTCTACAAAACCATCCACTCACTTATCTTGGGTATGCCCCCTTCTCTTGGCATACAGATCGGGGCACACTTCAGGTCTACTTTATGTTGTTAGTCTTGTGACGTGTTTATGTGGTTCACATCTCTCCCTGACATAGGGCTCCGACCATAAATGTATAATTAATTAATTTCTATATAAATATATATATATATATATACACACACACAATCAATATTTACAGTGAATGGTTATTATAATGATGATCTCATACTTTATACTGAGACTGACAAACGTGGTATTTTCACGGAGGCTCTTTACTGTTATCAGCACTCATTCTGCTCCGGCGTACACTCGGCTCTTTCCACTTGGCTGAGTTGATGGATTTGTTTAAGCACTGATGGACAGGCACATGGTTTTTAATGCATTTTCTTACAATGAGCTCTATCACTACCACAGCAATCAGCTAAGCATGGCGCCATGTAAAAATGTGGAATGAACAACTGATGGAATATATCTCTCACATATACTGTATCGGATATCCACTTCTGACCTCACAAGATGAGTATGTGAAACTAAGCTCTATACTCTTTGTTACGTCTTCTCTACCTTCTAGGAATTTAAACTGCTTGTCCTTTTAAAAAAAAAAAGGGGGGGGGGGAATGATAAACAAGTATCATCCAATTCAGTATATCATCAATATCATCCAATTCCAAACAGAGCCAATGTTTTGTCAGATTAGGCGACCCGTCAAATTTTGTAATGGAAGTGACGTTCAGACACGGTCATCTTGGTATGCCCCGCAGTCGTACGCAGTAAGCCTACAGTCAAAGCAGCAAGCAGATACCCACCGAAGTCTTGCATATCACATTTATTTTTAACAGTAAACCTGTTTTTACAGTGGTACCTTGGATTACGAGCATAATTTGTTCTGGAAGCATACTTGGAATCCAAAGCACTCGTATATCAAAGCGAGTTTCCCCATAGAAATCAATGCAAACTCAGTTTGTTCCAGTGTCACTGCTAGTGTATGCAGTACCGCATATGGCCAGAGGTGGGGGGGCGTCGGAGACACTTGGAAACACTCAGAGACGCTCGGGGACCACTCGGAGACGCTCAGGAACCGAGCGTCTCTGAGTATCTCTGAGTGGTCTCCGAGCGTCTCTTATGCCCTGTACACACGACCGGTTTTGCCGTCGGAACAAACTCCAAAGGTTTCTTTGACGGAACTCCGATGGAATTCCGCTCAAGCGGTCTTACCTACACACAGCCACACCAAAGTCCAACCGTCCAGAACGTGGTGACGTACAACGCGTACGGCGGGACTAGAAAAAGGAAGTGCAATAGCTAGTAGCCAATAGCTTCCGTCTTGTACTTGCTTCAGAGCATGCGTCTTTTTTGGTCCGTCGGAACAGCATACAGACGAGCGGTTTTCCCGATAGGAATTGGTTCCGTCGGAAATATATAGAACATGTTCCATTTCTAGGTCCGTCAGAATTTGCGGAAAAAAAGTCAGATGAGGCCTACACATGATCGGAATAGACGATGAAAAGCTTCCGTCGGACTTTTTCTGTCGGACATTCTGCTCGTGTGTATGCAGCATTAGTGGTTTTCGAGCATCTCTGAGTCTCTCCAGCGCCCTCCCCCCCCAACCTATGGCCGCATGCGGTACTACACACCCCAGAGGCTTGAATCCTGCTCGTCTTGCGAGACAACGCTTGCAAATCAAATCAGGATTTAAAAAAAAAAAACAGCTTGTATTGCAAAACGCTCTTAAACTGCATTACTCGCAATATGAGGTTTTACTATAAAGTGAAATTCAGTATTTAGAATTCCGTGACACTTTGGATGTTGAATTTTAAAAGTAGCTGCAAGCCTGCTGATCTCACACATTTGCTAAATCTGACAGGACACCGCTGCTTTTAAAATTCAACATCAAAACAGTCAGACGGATTTCTAAATACTGAATATTTCACCATATAAGCTCAGTTTACTGGTAAAAATAAGTGTAAAAGGATGTCCGCTTGCCGTCTTCTCGCTGTATTGTTACTGCAGCCAACTGCGGGGTGTACCAAGATGGTCGTGATGCAACATCACTTCCGTTATAAAATCTGATGGGATCACGTAATCTGGCGGAACACTGGCTTTGTTCGGGTCTCTGGCCCAACCGTCGGATGTGCCGGCTGGTCGCTCAGGCCTCCCGGTGGGACAGCTTTGATCTGATCTCGGATCTAGTAACCCTGGAGCGTAGTCATGATGTCACTTCTGGTTTACAGAAGACTTAAAAGCGCCAAATTTAAAAGAAATTACAGTATTCAAAACAGCCAAACTTGGCGTTTTGAATGCTTTTAAGTGCAACGGAGGGATTTGGGGTCTCACAGACCTCATAGACCCCCAATCTTTCCAAAAAGACTGCCCGTGACACCACAATCCTCCAGACTGGCTCTGTACCCATCTCAGACTTTTGCATCTCAGTCCTCTCAGGCGTTCCTCCCAGTCCTCCCGACGGTGTGAACACTCACCAGCCCTCATGGCTGCCTCTGTGGACTCCTGGAGACTTGCCCGGCAGTGCTCTCCTGCTGTCCTCTCTTGCTCCTCCTGTGCCTCCTGGTTCGGACACCTTTGTGGGTTTTAAGAGGGTCCCATCTGCACCCGAGCCCAGGCCCAAGGTCACCCCCCCAGCTCCCTCAAAGGCCCTGAGAGCCTAATCTGAATCTCCATCCTTTCACCCGATCATCTCCTCTCCAGCTGGGCTGACTCTGGGTATTTGAGGAGGCCTGCGCCCTTGCCAATCCAAGTTGGGGATTGGTCAGGGCTCCCCAGAACACCCCAGGTGGCTCCACCGCCCCTCCAGACTCTCTTTTTAGAAAACACTTGAAGATTCTAGAAAGAAGTAGACTAGTGATGCCACCCGTGAGTCACCCAGCCCTGCTCTGAGCCACTCCCAACCCAGATCATAAAACACAACCAGGCTTGGCCACCACCCGGGCTTGGCCACCAGCCAAGCCTGGAAATGTACCTGTCCTGAGAGAAAAAAAAAAAAAAACACTTTACTCTCCTAGCACACTAGAGGGTGCTATACATAAAATATTGCAACGGTCGCCATTTTATTCTCTAGGGTCTCTGCTAAAATATATATAGATATACTGTATATGTATATATATATATATATATATATATATATATATATATATATATATATATATATATATATATAGTGGGGCAAAAAAGTATTTAGTCAGCCACCAATTGTGCAAGTTCCCCCCACTTAAAAAGATGAGAGAGGCCTGTAATTGTCATCATAGGTATATCTCAACTATGAGAGACAGAATGTGGAAACAAATCCAGACAATCACATGGTCTGATTTTTGAAAGAATTTATTTGCAAAAGATTTCTGGCTCTCACCTGTATCTGTAACCTGTATCTTCTTCTTTAAGAGGCTCCTCTGTCCTCCACTCATTACCTGTATTAATGGCACCTGTTTGAACTTGTTATCAGTATAAAAGACACCCGTCCACAACCTCAAACAGTCACACTCCAAACTGCACTATGGTGAAGACCAAAGAGCTGTTCGAAGGACACCAGAAACAAAATTGTAGACCTGCACCAGGCTGGGAAGACTGAATCTGCAATAGGCAAGCAGCTTGGTGTGAAGAAATCAACTGTGGGAGCAATAATTAGAAAATGGAAGACATACAAGACCACTGATAATCTCCCTCAATCTGGGGCTCCACACAAGATCTTACCCCGTGGGGTAAAAATGATCACAAGAGCGGTGAGCAAAAATCCCAGAACCACACGGGGGACCTAGTGAATGACCTGCAGAGAGCTGGGACCAATGTAACAAAGGCTACCATCAGTAACACACTACGCCGCCAGGGACTCGGATCCTGCAGTTGAAGACGTGTCCCCCTGCTTAAGCCAGTACATGTCCGGGCCCGTCTGAGGTTTGCTAGAGAGCATTTAGATGATCCAGAAGAGGATTGGGAGAATGTCATATGGCCAGATGAAACCAAAGTAGAAATGTTTGGTAGAAACACAACTCGTCGTGTTTGGACGAGAGAGAATGCTGAGTTGCAACCAAAGAACAACATACCTACTGTGAAGCATGGGGGTGGCAACATCATGCTTTGGGGCTGTTTCTCTGCAAAGGGAACAGGACGACTGATCCGTGTACATGAAAGAATGAATGGGGCCATGTATCGTGAGATTTTGAGTGCAAACCTCCTCCCATCAGCAAGGGTATTGAAGATGAAACGTGGCTGGGTATTTCAGCATGACAATGATCCCAAACACACCGCCCGGGCAACGAAAGAGTGGCTTCGTAAGAAACATTTCAAGGTCCTGGAGTGGCCTAGCCAGTCTCCAGATCTCAACCCCGTAGAAAACCTTTGGAGGGAGTTGAAAGTCCGTGTTGCCCAACGACAGCCCCAAAACATCACTGCTCTAGAGGAGATCTGCATGGAGGAATGGGCCAACATACCAGCAACAGTGTGTGACAACCTTGTGAAGACTTACAGAAAACGTTTGATCTCTGTCATTGCCAACAAAGGATATATAACAAAGTATTGAGATGAACTTTTGATATTGACCAAGTACTTATTTTCCACCATAATTTGCAAATAAATTCTTTCAAAAATCGGACAATGTGATTGTCTGGATTTGTTTCCACATTTTGTCTCTCATAGTTGAGGTATACCTATGATGACAATTACAGGCCTCTCTCATCTTTTTAAGTGGGAGAACTTGCACAATTGGTGGCTGACTAAATACTTTTTTGCCCCACTGTACAGATAGATAGATAGGTAGATAGATAGATAGATAGATAGATAGATAGATAGATAGATAGATAGATAGATAGATAGATAGATAGATAGATAGATAGATAGATAGATAGATAGATAGATAGATAGATAGATAGATACTTAGATAGATAGATAGATAGATAGATAGATAGATAGATAGATAGATAGATAGATAGATAGATAGATAGATAGATAGATAGATAGATAGATAGATAGATAGATAGATAGATAGATAGATAGATAGATAGAATGTTTGAGGGTTCTAAGTAATTTTCTAGCAAGAAATAGAGATTTTAACTTGAAAGCAACAAGTGCCAGAAAAAGGCTTAGACATGAAGGGGTTAAACTGATAGGGGTCGTTTTACAAGGTGATCATTTACAATCACTTTAATTGCAATCAGATTTATTTTATTTTTTTTTTATTTTTTTTTTTTAACCCTCTGCAGAATTAAACGCTCTCCTAGATCTTAGCTCCAGCTGATTGATTGCTGCCCGTAGTTGAGATGGAATATCCGTCAATCCGCGGAGCTCCTTCTACTGTCCGGAGACTCGTAAAACCCAATCAAGGGAGCGTAAGATTCCGCCACAGTAACATATCCAAGTAGCAGCTGTCAGGACAAAGAGTCTGGATAAGTGTTAGCGAGCATGGGGAGCAGCAGGGGTATTAATATAAGGCAGCGGAAACAAGATATGACAGACTTGTCAAGAGCGACGGAGAGAGAGAGAGGGAAGCGGCTGCAGCTGTACAGGCCCGTGGTTGGGATTTAGAATCCTGGCTGGTGAATAGCACTTTGTCAAACAGACACCGCTAAACCTGTGTGAGCCTGTTTGATGATGATGGAAGCACTGGACTCCCTGCGCTCTTTTACAACTGCCGCCGTATTTGTACAGCAAGCTGCGAAATAAGGACATTTTCCATGTACGCCAACCGAGGGTTTGGCGCTACAGGGGAGGCAGAGGTATTAAATCCCCTGCATGGAATATTGCTGATTAAAGAGAATGTATGTTTTGCTGATATTTATTATTTAGGTGTTATTTATTATTGATGATGAGTTCTAAAAATTGCAAATGTTGCTTATTTTTTTTTTTTTTCCTTACTAATTCTATAAATAGCAATCTGGACACAAAATCTTTCAATTAAATATACAATTTGTAACCCTTTTGACGCCGGAGATTCCTGGGCCCTTTAAGGGGTTTTAGATAGAGGAATCCCCATGACTAAGCTTCGGGGGGCTGGGCCGAAACGCGCTGGGGACGCGGGAGAGAGAGCAAGAGAGATCAGATTGCATAGACAGCTGAATGACTCCAGAGGGTCCCATCCCTTCTTTTCCTCCTAGCAGAGCCATTTTATGGGCTTAAGTTGACCTATGTAAAGGTAGATATAATAGATGTTGTGTTGAGCAATGGTGTAAAAAGGAAGGGAGACTTTTGGGTGCATGCAGGAGCAGTACTGGGCCAGGAAACTTCTGGTAAAAAGAATGTGTGCATCAGTATTTGTGGGGGGGGGGGGCTGGGGGTGTAGGGTGGAGTGTTGGGTTACCTTTGGTTCCTAATTATTCAATTCTGTGAGTGGACATGGAGACAATGTGACTCAAATTAATTTCTAGAATCTATCTCACTCCACGCTGATCTGAGGAACGACGTGATGGGAACCTCTTTACCTACATAATATAATACCTTGTATTCCACTAGGTGCGCACTATACGATTTGACTATTAATATCTAGTTCTGATTACATAGGAACTAACGACTATCTTGGAAAACGAGGAGGGCCATTCTGTGGCATTATATGGGTGACAATGACAATGTGTAGGAGGACCATTCAATGTTCTTCTATTTTGATGTTTTTGACTATTAACCGTGACTGTTCTTGCTGTCAGGGCTGCGCTCAGCCCTTCCTTCTCTGAGCTGGCCGCTCAGCTGTCGGCTAATTGCCAGCTCCTATCTCTCCACAGTGACTCAGCTGTTGATGATATCCTGCTCGTCAGTCCTGCCTACTTAAGCCGTCCAGTCCGGAGGTTCTCTGCCTTCGCCTTGGTCAAACATCACAGAAACTATCTCCTGCGATCCTGTTCAAGACTTGCTTTGCTGACATCCCTTCTGGCTCCAGATCCTGCTTGCTGTTCCACTACATTGATCCCTGACTTCTGGCTTGGCTGACTATCTGTTCCAGTTACTGAACTTTGGCTATGTTTTGACTACGTTTGTTCTTTTTACTTTTATTATTATACAAGTGTGATCTAACTGTACTTCTGTCTCGGCCTGATTTCATGGTTTCTGACACTTGCTGATACTTTTCTCCTGCGAAACGCAAACTGCGTCGACATTACAGCAACTCACTGTGCTCCACCATAGGGGAGCCACCAAGAACCTGTATTCAAGGATTACTAGATAGTTTTGGTTATGTTTTGTCTGCAGCTGTTGTGTGTTTTGTATGTTTTTTTGATATGTATGCAATTTTTATTATATTTTTTGATACTTTTCATAAAAATTGGGTACCGTTATAGTCCTTATATTTAGTTTTGTTAGGGTCCATATTTTGTATATCATTGATTAGGATGAGGTACCAGACCTATATGGTCTACTAAATGAGGGTCTCTCATTGAGGCCTTCCTCCCAATTTCCTTTTTTCACAATTCATTTACAGTCTTAAAGCTGATCAAAACTGAGCTTTCAATTAAATATACAATTGTTAACTCTTTGACATCGGAGCTTCCCAGCCCTTCATGACTAAGCTCCGCGGGGCGTGACGAAACGCGTTCCTCTCTCTAGTGGTTACAGGAGCTGGGACGTGCTCCACTCCCTCGCTGGAACTTCTGCAGCAGCGGACCTATGCACCTTCTACACCCCTCCCCAAATCATTATACAAGCCTGAGCGGCACAACCAATCATCCGTGGGTCACAGTAAGGGGTTTTAGATGCTGGGAGGCAGGGCGGGTTTATGGTCATGTGACCATCGTGATTGGCTGTCACGGTGGTCACATGATCGAGTTGGTCATGTTCATGATGGAAGCACTGGACTCTCTGCGCTCTTTTACAACTGGCACCGTATTTGTACAGCAAACTGCGAAATAAGGAATTTTCCATGTACACCGACTGAGGGATTGGTGCTGATTAAAGAGAATGTATGTTTTGCTGGTATCTATTATTTAGGTGTTATTTATTATGGATGATCAGTTCTAAAAATTGCAAATACTTATTTTTTTCCTTACTAATTCTTTAAATAACAATCAATAAAGTTCAACTCCAGACGCAAAAGCTTTCAATTAAATGTATAATCCTTAACCCTTTGGCGCTGAAGGTCCTTTAAGGACACTCTCGGCACAGCTGTTTTTGCAATATTGCACGCGTGACCCGGTGTGCTGTTGTTAAAAACAGTTATTTAGATAGGAGTTATTATATCTTTCTGTTTATGTAATTGATAGTGAAAATGAATAATGATTATAGCATTGTTAATTGATTTTAAGATAGAACAGATGGATATTTCTTTCCTTTACCATTATTACTCCTTGCAATTTTCTAATGTGTGCTTAGGCCTGCTTCTCTGGAACTGGGAGGTTTGCTGGCTCAATTTCCTGTGTGTGGACCGTCATACAGTATATACTCCCCCCTCTTCCTGTCCGTAACCGCCACCGCCCCAGCTGTCATATATATATATATATATATATATATACACAGCGCGATGCCGTGCACTGACCACATCCCGGCGACATTATTAATGACAAAACGCGTAGGGTGAAGTCAAGATGTGTGGCGTCATCGCTACCCGGGACATGGTGGCCATTTTGTTGGTTGTTTGTTTTCTTTATATTGATGCCTGCATTGACTTTTTATCAAGTGAGTGTATTACTTTTTATACAATGCATTTTACTGGACACACTACACTAGGATATGCCTCTTTTATCCCTACCTACCCTAATGGGAGTATCAAGGATATCATGGATAGTGGAGTAATGTCTAATTAGGTGGAGCCGGGGGATATAACTTCAGTGACACCATCCTAGGATTATTGTGAACAGGCTTGTTTGACCTTGCTTGGTGGGGGGTCCCCATTGCGTGGTAAGAGTCAGTGTGAATGGGTGATGTTGACGGTTCCTTTCTGGTCACTCCTTCCTTTTATCAATATTGATTGCTATTTTCCATTTCCCAGGATTTCCCGGGATTGAGAATGCCTTATATGGACTAATTTATGATATTAAAATGGACTTTATGTGATTATTTGGTCCAAGTGCTGCACCTACGTTATAATATTGCAGGCAAATATGCGGCTGCTTAGCGTCAAGGCCCACCCACAGAGAAGCCGCATATTTGCGTGCTGTCGGCGTCCAGAGGTTAAAGTGGTGGTAAATAATTATATATACCAAAGAAAGGACTGGCCTCAGGTGGTACACAGAGATAAAACAAATCCTCCTAAGTTGTACCTGTTTATCTGCAGCCCTCTCTTCAATACAGCCATTCAAAGTGTAAAATGTGTGCAACTTGTCTGAGCTTTCAGAAAGCAGAGGGAGGAAAGCTGAAGTTACACTCTGCAGAGCTTAGTAAGAGCTGAATGGAGGGAAGGGAAACACTCCTCTTCACACAGCACACAGGGACAGAGCTGAGTCTATCAATCACAGGCTGTGTGCTGGAGCTCCCTCCCCTGTCACCTTTTCATCTCTTGGTGTCGTGAAAACCTGTCAGAAATGACTCGTGCAGATAGCAGAGGCAGCAGCCAGAAATACACTCAGTGCTCTGGATTGAGACAAGTACACACTATACAGGGATATGCTTTGTTCATATTTCATGTCTGAGGTTTACAACCACTTTAATGGTCACAAAAGAATATAAATCCACTTTGTGTGCAGAACATGCCTCTGCAAACCCTGATATTACCTTGTAAATGTAGCAGTTACATCAATACTGTACTAAGTACAAAACCTGTGCAGAGAGCAGGACTGTGGGAGGGTTCCAGAAGGCTCCACCCACTACATACAAGTACAGGAGGGGGGCGTAAACAAGACCAGTCACCCTGCACAAGGAGAGAGAGCAGCAGTGAGCGGTCTTTATTACAGGAAGTCTCACGCTGGATTACTGCAAAGATCTGGAAGAAATACACAAAACACACAGAGATTCAAGAAGAATACACAAACTTATTTAGACAGCAATTTAACCACTTGCTGACCACCCTATAGCACTATATATATATATATATATATATATATATATATATATATATATATATGATTGTCCACCTGTGCCTGCAGGGGGCGCCCTGCTTCTGCTACATTTATATCAGAAGCTGATCTGTGGGTACCGAGCACTCGATGTCAGCCGCCACCCACCGATCATCAGGCAGGGACTCAGAACGGATGTAAACAATGTAAACAAAGCAGAGTTCCGTTTTGACAGGGAAGGATTCTTGCATTACTGCAAAGCAGGGACTTAAATTAATCTCTTCCCCTAGTAAAAGCAGCATACAGTGTACACAAAAACACTGGCTAGGAACACAGTTAACCCTTTGAGCGTCCCTGATGGTAACCCCTTCCCAGCCAGTGTCATTAGTCTAGTGACAGTGCATTTTTTTAGCACTGATCACTGTATTAGTGTCACTGGTCCCCAAAAAGTGTCAGTGCCAAAATGTCAACCGCAATATTGCAGCCTTGCTGCCATTACTAGTATAAAAAAAATAAAATAAATCCAAATTCCTGCATATATCCCATAGTTTGTAGACGCTATAACATTTGCATAAACCAATCAATTTCCGCCTATTGGGATTGTTGTTTTACCAAAAGCAGAATACACATTGGCCTACATTGATGAAGAATTATGATTTTTTTTTTTTTACATTTTTTTTATTGATTTGTTTTATAGCAGAAAGTAAAAAAAAAAGTTTTTTTCAAAATTGTCGGCCGAAAAATCAAAAACGCAGAGGTGATCAAATACCACCAAAAAAAAGCTCTATTTGTGGGGGGAAAAAAAAATGACACAAATTTTATTTATGTACAAGATTGCATGACGGCGCAATTGTCAGTTAAAATAACGCAGTGCCATATAGAATAAAGTGGCCTGGTCACAAAGGGGGGTAAATTTCTGAAGGTCATGTGGTTAATCTTAAAAGCCTTTATCAATTTGTTGTTTTTTTTCTGCCTTGAAGTTCCTTGCTTAGGCACTTCCCATAGAGTTACAACACAGTCAATTTCTTCCACTTGTGTTACGGCGTTGTCACCCCCATTATACCGACTTCGGGATTGTACAAGTTGGCATTAAAATACACATTATGCAGGCATGGTCCACCCGCCCTGGAGTTGGCATGCAGCTATTGCCGGAGTGCATGTAGACAAGAAATGCCTGCGAAAGGGCTGCATGAGATCAGCAGCACAGAAATGCAACAAAAGGATAGAAAATATTTTGTATTTATAAAAAAGATTAAAAAAAAGATGAAAAAAAAAAGATAAAAAAAGATAAGTTAAAGATTACGGGGGGGGGGGATTTATTAAAACTGGGGCACACAGAATGTAGTGCAGTTGTGCATAGTAACCAATCAGCTTTCATGTTTTAGGCTCCGTTCACACCTGTGCGACTTGTCATGCGTCTTTGGACACATAAAGATGCATGACAAAGTCACAGCCCATTGATTTCAATGGAACCTGTTCAAATGTACGCAACTTAAAGTCGCAGCAACTTTGATGCAAGTTGAGTGCCAGAGAGTGTAAAAGTCACATCAAAGCCGCACCTGAAATCACACAACTTTGGAGTTGCAAAGAAGTGTGAAAGGAGCCTTATTCTCAAAGCCTAATTGAATAAGCTGAGGTTAGAAGCTGATTGGTTAATAGTCACAGCTGCCATGGGCATCTGCAAATAGGGGCAAGGCGAGGCAATTGCCCCCCCGATTGTCCCTTAATTCTGATTTTTGTCCTGTGTCCCGGACACCTTCATTCCGGGACAATACAGTGTCCCGGAATGAAAAAAAAAACACACACCGTCAGTCCGCCACCTTGATAATCATTTGCCGAACTGGTTGCTAGGGGCAAGGTGGGGCAATTGCCCCCCCCCCCGGATTGTCCCTTAATTCTAATTTTTGTCCTGTATCCTGGACACCTTCATTCCGGGACAATACAGTGTCCCAGAATGAAAAAAAAAAAACACACCGCCAGTCCACTACCTTGATAATCATTTGCCGAACTGGTTGCTAGGCTAGGGCCGCCCCACGTCTAGCAACCAGTGATGTCGGCTGACACGTGGGCAGTGGGCACCCTACAGTTGAGCAGCGCACCTCCTAGTCTACCTACCTCCTCTCTCCTTCTCCGCCTCTGGCCGCAGCACAGAGAGAGAGAGAGAGAGAGAGCAGCCACACCAGAGTGACGAGCATCTTCATTCTCAGTCCTGACTGGTAGTGGCACTGCTGGTAAGCCAGGATCCAGCCCGTGCCCAGTCAGTGCCAGTCCCGGGGGCCGCCGCCGCTGCCGACTCTCAAAAGAGACCAGATTACATAGACAGCTGAATGACTCCAGAGGGTCCCATCCCTTCCATGTCTCCTAGGAGAGGCATTTTTATGGGCTTAGGACCTATGTAAAGGTAGATATAGTAGATGGTGTGTTGAGCAATGGTGTAAAAAAGGAAGAGAGACTTTTGGGTGCATGCAGGAGCAGTGCCGGGCCAGGAAATTTCTGGTAAAAAGAATGTATGGCATCAGGACACAAAGTAAATCAATTCCGGAGTACAATAAACAAGCAACTAGTTAGAGGGCGATTCTGATGGGGTGGGGTGTTGGGTTACTGTAGATTCCTAATTATCCAGTTCTGCGAGCAGACATGGAGACAATGTGACTTATAGTTAATTTACAGTCTGATCATAGAGATCTGCTATTTGAGTATAAGCAGCAACTTTTTATTTTTTTACTTTTTTTTTATTTTTATGAACTACATTAGAAATGTTACTCTCTCCTTGGGGTCATCCGTGGACCTAGTGACTGGAGCGACCTACTTATACTTACTAGAAATCTGAAAATGCATATATCCGCGTGAAGTTTAAAAGGTCTGTTGGATGCCTGGGAGCCATGTATTATACTGCCAACCAAGCAACGCGCCTGATGATAGCTTGTGGATAACCTTGCTTGGCCTGGCAACTGCAGAGGATTCTGGGAAAGAACACAGCCGCCCGGGGAATCTGACATGGACGGCGCTAAAGGCGGCAGCTTGGTAACAGAACACTGATGTCTAAGCGCTCAAAGACTCAGTTTGCTCTTTTCAGATGAAATACAAGCTCCGCTATCTCTAACAAAAAGAGAAAAACTGTTTAATATGCGAAGACACAAGAGGAATTGAACTAACCACTTTTCCATGACTGCCCAACTGTCCCTGCAGAGGAGAACCTGGAACAGCCCCAGATTTTACAGATTGGTCTCTAGAAAGTACTGTTCCTTGGTACTGTCTATGGTTCTGAACATTTCTTTATGTAAAATCCACCTGTATGTATAGATGTCTAATTATTGTCTCTGGAACTGTCCACGGTCCTGAGCATTCACCTACGTCCCCTGTATGTAAAGATGTCTAATTATTGTCTCTGGAACTGTCCATGGTCCTGAACACTCATCTACGTCCCCTGTATGTATAGATGTCTAATTACTGTCTCTGGAACTGTCCATGGTCCTGAATAGGGATGAGCTTCGAGTTCGAGTCGAACTCATGTTCGACTCGAACATTGGCTGTTCGCAAGTTCACCGAACAGCGAACAATTTGGGGTGTTCGCGGCAAATTCGAATGCCGCGGAACACCCTTTAAAAGTCTATGGGAGAAATCAAAAGTGCTAATTTTAAAGGCTAATATGCAAGTTATTGTCATAAAAAGTGTTTGGGGACCTGGGTCCTGCCCCAGGGGACATGGATCAATGCAAAAAAAAGTTTTAAAAACGGCCGTTTTTTCAGGAGCAGTGATTTTAATAATGCTTAAAGTCAATCAATAAAAGTGTAATATCCCTTTAAATTTCGTACCTGGGGGGTGTCTATAGTGTGTCTGTAAAGGGGTGCATGTTTCCTGTGTTTAGAACAGTCTGACAGCAAAATGACATTTTGAAGGAAAAAACTCATTTAAAACTACCCGCGGCTATTGCATTGCCGACAATACACATAGAAGTTCATTGATAAAAACGGCATGGGAATTCCCCAAAGGGGAACCCCGAACCAAAATTAAAAAAAAAAAATGACGTGGGAGTCCCCCTAAATTCCATACCAGGCCCTTCAGGTCTGGTATGGATATTAAGGGGAACCCCGGCCAAAATTAAAAAAAAAAAATGATGTGGGGTTCCCCCTAAATTCCATACCAGACCCTTCAGGTCTGGTATGGATTTTAAGGGGAACCCCGCGCCAAAAAAAAAAAAAAAAAACGGCGTGGGGTCCCCCCAAAAATCCATACCAGACCCTTATCCGAGCACGCAACCTGGCAGGCCGCAGGAAAAGAGGGGGGGACGAGAGTGCGGCCCCCCCTCCCTCCTGAACCGTACCAGGCCACATGCCCTCAACATTGGGAGGGTGCTTTGGGGTAGCCCCCCAAAACACCTTGTCCCCATGTTGATGAGGACAAGGGCCTCATCCCCACAACCCTGGCCGGTGGTTGTGGGGGTCTGCGGGCGGGGGGCTTATCGGAATCTGGAAGCCCCCTTTAACAAGGTGACCCCCAGATCCCGGCCCCCCCCTGTGTGAAATGGTAAGGGGGTACATAAGTACCCCTACCATTTCACGAAAAAAGTGTCAAAAATGTTAAAAATGACAAGAGACAGTTTTTGACAATTCCTTTATTTAAATGCTTCTTCTTTCTTCTATCTTCCTTCATCTTCTGGTTCTTCTGGTTCTTCTGGCTCTTCTGGTTCTTCCTCCGGCGTTCTCGTCCAGCATCTCCTCCGCGGCGTCTTCTATCTTCTTCTCCTCGGGCCGCTCCGCACCTATGGCATAGGGGGGAGGCTCCCGCTCTTCTCTTCTTCTTTTCTTCTCTTCTGTTCTTCTTCATTTTCTTCTCCGGGCCGCTCCGCAATCCATGCTGGCATGGAGGGAGGCTCCTGCTGTGTGACGGCGCTCCTCGTCTGATAGTTCTTAAATAACGGGGGGCGGGGCCACCCGGTGACCCCGCCCCCCTCTGACGCACGGTGACTTGACGGGACTTCCCTGTGGCATTCCCCGTGACGTCACAGGGAAGTCCCGTCAAGTCACCGTGCGTCAGAGGGGGGCGGGGTTCACCGGGTGGCCCCGCCCACCCGGTTATTTAAGAACTGTCAGACGAGGAGCGCCGTCACACAGCGGGAGCCTCCCTCCATGCCAGCATGGATTGCGGAGCGGCCCGGAGAAGAAAATGAAGAAGAACAGAAGAGAAGAAAAGAAGAAGAGAAGAGCGAGAGCCTCCCCCCTATGCCATGGGTGCGGAGCGGCCCGAGGAGAAGAAGAGGAGATGCTGGACGAGAACGCCGGAGGAAGAACCAGAAGAGCCAGAAGAACCAGAAGAACCAGAAGATGAAGGAAGATAGAAGAAAGAAGAAGCATTTAAATAAAGGCATTGTCAAAAACTGTCTCTTGTCATTTTTAACATTTTTGACACTTTTTTCGTGAAATGGTAGGGGTACTTATATACCCCCTTACCATTTCACACAGGGGGGGGCCGGGATCTGGGGGTCACCTTGTTAAAGGGGGCTTCCAGATTCCGATAAGCCCCCCGCCCGCAGACCCCCGCAACCACCGGCCAGGGTTGTGGGGATGAGGCCCTTGTCCTCATCAACATGGGGACAAGGTGTTTTGGGGGGCTACCCCAAAGCACCCTCCCAATGTTGAGGGCATGTGGCCTGGTACGGTTCAGGAGGGAGGGGGGGCCGCACTCTCGTCCCCCCCTCTTTTCCTGCGGCCTGTCAGGTTGCGTGCTCGGATAAGGGTCTGGTATGGATTTTTGGGGGGACCCCACGCCGTTTTTTTTTTTTTTTTGGCGCGGGGTTCCCCTTAAAATCCATACCAGACCTGAAGGGTCTGGTATGGAATTTAGGGGGAACCCCACGTCATTTTTTTTTTTTAATTTTGGCCGGGGTTCCCCTTAATATCCATACCAGACCTGAAGGGCCTGGTATGGAATTTAGGAGGACTCCCACGTCATATTTTTTTTTTAATTTTGGTTCGGGGTTCCCCTTTGGGGAATTCCCATGCCGTTTTTATCAATGAACTTCTATGTGTATTGTCGGCAATGCAATAGCCGCGGGTAGTTTTAAATGAGTTTTTTCCTTCAAAATGTCATTTTGCTGTCAGACTGTTCTAAACACAGGAAACATGCACCCCTTTACAGGCATACTATAGACACCCCCCAGGTACGAAATTTAAAGGGATATTACACTTTTATTGTTTGACTTTAAGCATTATTAAAATCACTGCTCCTGAAAAAACGGCCGTTTTTAAAACTTTTTTTTGCATTGATCCATGTCCCCTGGGGCAGGACCCAGGTCCCCAAACATTTTTTATGACAATAACTTGCATATAAGCCTTTAAAATTAGCACTTTTGATTATTCATGTTCGTGTCCCATAGACTTTAACGGTGTTCGCATGTTCGAACGAACTTTTTTCCTGTTCGCATGTTCTGGTGCGAACCGAACAGGGGGGTGTTCGGCTCATCCCTAGTCCTGAACACTCATCTACGTCCCCTGTATGTATAGATGTCTAATTATTGTCTCTGGAACTGTCCATGGTCCTGAGCGTTCATCTACGTCCCCTGTATGTATAGATGTCTAATTATTGTCTCTGGAACTGTCCAGGGTCCTGAGCATTCACCTACGTCCCCTGTATGTATAGATGTCTAATTATTGTCTCTGGAACTGCCCATGGTCCTGAGCATTCACCTACGTCCCCTGTATGTATAGATGTCTAATTATTGTCTCTGGAACTGTCCATGGTCCTGATCATTCATCTACATCCCCTGTATATCTAGATGTCTAATTATTGTCTCTGGAACTGTCCATGGTCCTGAGCATTCACCTATGCCCCTGTATGTATAGATGTCTAATTATTGTCTCTGGAACTGCCCATGGTCCTGAGCATTTATCTACGCCCCTTGTATGTATACATGTCTAATTATTGTCTCTGGAAATGTCCATGGTCCTGAACATTCATCTACGCCCCCTGTATGTATTATTATTATACAGGATTTACATGTGTCAACAGTTTACACAGCACTTTACAATATAAAAGGGAGACAATACAGTTACACTACAATAAAATATAAGATGATTTGGAGGGCCCTGCTCAGAAGAGCTTACAATCTAATGGGGTGAAGCAGGTGGTACAAAAGGTTGTAACTGTGGGGAATGAGCTGATGGAAGTGGTAAAAGATTAGTTGGAGGTATAATAGGCTTCCCTGAAGAGATGAGTTTTCAGGGATTGCCTAAAGGCAGCTAGAGTAGAATATAGCTGGACAGGTTGAGGTAGAGCAGGGGCAGGCAACCTCAGCACTCCAGTTGTGGTGAAACTACAAATCCCATCATGCCTCTGCCTCTAGGAGTCATACCTGTAATTGTCAGGGTCTTGCAATGTCTCATAGGACTTGTAGTTTCACCACAGCTGGAGGGCCAACTACTGCCTACTCCTGAGGTAGAGCATTCCAGAGGATGGGAGAGGCTCTGGAGAAGTCCTGGAGACGAGCATGAGAGGAGGAGACAAGGAAGCTTGAGAGCAGGAGGTCTTCAGAAGAACAGAGAAGACGGTTTGGGTGATATTTGGAGACAAGATTGGTGATGTAGCTCAGGGCGGAGTTGTCAATGGCTTTGTATGTTGTGGTTAGTATTTTAAATTGAATTTGCTGGGGGATCGGGAGCCAGTGTAGGGATTGGCAGAGTGGGGTGGCAGACACTGAGTGGTTGGTAAGGTGGATAAGTCTGGCAGCAGCAGTCATAATAGACTGAAGAGGGGAGGAGCCTATGGAGAGGTAGGCCAATGAGAAGGGAGTTGAAATAGTCAAGGTGAGAGATAACGAGGGAGTGAGTGAGTAGCTTGGTGGTTTCATTTGTTAGAAAGGTGCTTAGGTATATGTTAAGCTGCAGCCTCCCTGGGAAAAAGACTCCACGAATGAAGTCCAAAAAATTGATTACCAAGGGAAGGGAAATTGGCGCTGCTTAAAACAAATGTTTAAATAACGTGTGTGCTACCACCTGTGATACTACATAAATGTAAAATATTCCTAATATATAACAGTATCCGTGAGTATATTTTTTATTTGAAGCGGGTGTTATAAATATAAACAACCAAATGTAGTAAGAATAATTATTATATAAATGTATAAAAATAATACATTAAGTCAATATTGAGTCCACTTCTAAAAAAATATATAATAAAAAAAAATGTCCATATTCCCACAAAGTGACATGAGTTGATTTCCAAGTGATACGATTTATCACAACTTCTGTGCAGAAAATAAGTGAGGTGACTTTTCCGTGCTCCCCCTTAGGTAAATGTACTCACCAGAAACCCCTACCCCTGCAGGGGTAAAGAGCATGTAGTCAGATAAGCCTCCCATCTTGGTGTCCCAAAAATCAGCATGACCTCCTGCTCCGTGGCGTAGTTTATGCAATAGGATATCCACATGAAATTAATAAGAGTGGGCACTCATAGCGTAAATCCGAAAAAATCAAAATGTATTTGCCAAGAGTAAAAAAACTTTCCATAAAAAGAAGGGGCTCTAGTTAACCCGATTCATATGAGCATACAGGCAATTTCCTGGGTCTGGGCAGTGTGCGTTCCACAGACCACAACCATAAAACCGGAAGTTCCGGAAATTACACTGACATGTACCAAATCCCGGCTTACGTGTTTTGTCATTGGACTTCATCAGCACCAATTTCCCTTCACTTGATTATCAGATAGATTTGGGTGTCATCTGCGTATAGATGGTATTGGAAGCCATGGGCGGGAGGGCCAAGGGAGGAGGTGTAGATAGAGAAGAGAAGGGGTCCAAGAACAGGACCTTGGGGGACCCCCACATAAAGGGGCAATGGAGAGGAGAAGACAGAGTTGTAGGTAACACTGCAGGAGCGCTGTGATAGGTAGGAGGAGAACCAGGATAGAGCAGTATCTTGGAGGCCAAGGGAACAGAGTTTATTGAGAAGAAGCGGGTGGTCAACAGTATGGAAGGCCACAGAGAGGTCAAGCAGTAGGAGTATGGAGTAGTTACCATTGGTTTTAGCAGTTAGTAATTCATTAGTGAGTTTTAGTATGGTAGTTTCTGTGAAGTGCTGCGAGCGAAAGCCAGACTGTAAGGGGTCAAGAAGGTTATTTTCACTGAGGTAGGAGCTAAGACGATTGTAATACATGTATACATGTTTAATTACTGTCTCTGAAATTGTCTGTGGTCCTGAGCATTCACCTACATCCCCTGTAAGTGTGTCTCTGGAACTGTCCATGGTCCTGAGCATTCATCTATGCCCCCGGTATTTATACACGTGTCTCTGAAACTGTCCATGGTCCCGATCATTCATCTATTCATCTAAAGACATGAATGAGCGAGTTTGGGGTGGAGGAACTTGACTGGCCTACACAGAGTCCTGACCTCAACCCAATAGAACACCTTTGTGATGAATTAGAGCGGAGACTGCAAAACAGGCCTCGTCCAACTTCAGTGCCTGACCTCACAAATGCACTTCTGGAAGAATGGTCAAACATTCCCATAGACACACTCCTAAACCTTGTGGACAGCCTTCCCAGTTGAAGCTGTTATAGCTGCAAAGGGTGGGCCAACTCAACATTGAACCCTATGCACTAAGACTGGGATGCCATTAAAGTTCATGTGCGTGTAAAGGCAGGATTATTACTTTTGGTAACATAGTGTACGTGCGGTGTGTGGGCATTAATGGCCAGCCTCTTTGCCACCACGTAGATGCATTACGTGATCAACAATCTCCAGTAGATTGCCATGTGTAGCATGGTGACAACAATATAGCACAACAGAGACCGGAACAAAGCGTTGTCACCCTTTAACAGGAAGTCCCTGAATCTGGACTGTCATGGCAGGACCACTGGGTAATATTTCAATGAAATCTGCAGATTTATAAATAATTTAAATTACTTTTAAATGACAATAACATGTTAAAGCGTATTTGAGATTTTAGTAATTGGGTTACCAACTACTTAAAGGACCCACTGATGCCATAATGCTTTTTTTTTTGCTTGCTTAGATGCATTGTGTTAGGCATTTAAAACCATATAATACATTGTGAAATGGCAGCAGCTTCACCCAGTTCTTATGCTTTTAGGGTGGTGGTGGAAAAGGGGGGGTGACTTGTGATGTTATTTTGGAGAGGCATGAGGCGCTGAGGTTGATTTAATAAAACTGGAGGGTGCAAAATCTGGTGCAGCCCTGCATGGTAGCCAATCAGCTTCTAACTTCAGTTTGTTCAATTAAGTTCTGACAAAAAAAAAAACTGGAAGCTAATATGTTTCTATGTAGAGCTGCACAAGATTTTCAACGCTCCAGTTTTTGTAAATCAGCCCCAATATGTGCTTCCAAAATATCCTTCAAAATGCATAATCTTAATACATTCGTCATGAAGTTGGAAGCTCTGTGTGTGTGTAGACAGAGGGTGCACATTTACATAAAGATGGAACATTTGTAATGTGGTTTCATTTTTTATCACTTATATCTTTGCAAGCAAACTAATGATGTCATTCTGTGTTAAAGGAAACTCAATAAAAAAAAAAAAAAAAATTAAAGCTTTATTGATTTTTTTTTTTTTAAGCATTTTATTGCCATTTACGTTATAGGCCCAGGAAATATAAAACCTAATCTTCTGAAATATTCCTGATTTATAATGGCCTAAAATGATTTAAATGCATCAAGATTGTTCTAATAGAAAGTTATTAAAAGTCATTTAACTGTCAGAAGATATTATAGAGAGAGACGAGTTTCCAATTCTTTCCACTACGGTGTGATGATGCTTTCTTCTCTGTGATATCCACCTATGGGAAAGTCTAGCCATCGCACGCCAGTCTTTTCCAATCTTTTTGAGGAAGGCCCTTGGAATTTTTTATTTTTTTTTTAAGAAATTAATTGTGTCAATTACCTTTATTGTGCTTAAGCAAAAATAAACAAATAACGAAATAAATAAATTATTACTAGTATCAATATGAATGATGATGATGATGATTATTATTAGTATTAGTATTATTGTTATTATTATTATTATTATTATTATTATATTGGACCTAAAATATCTAAAGTGATTGTACAGGCAGATTTTTTTTAAAAACTATCAAACATGTTATACTTACCTGCTCTGATTTTCTACAGAGTAGCCTCCTCTTCTCAGGTTCCCTTCCAGTGCTCCTGGCCCCTTCCTTCTGCCGAGTTTTGGAATGTTTTTTTAGAAAAAAAATCATTGAGTTGATACCTTTTATTGCACTTAAACAAATTAAAAAATATTAAAAAAAAACATTAATTTGATTAATATCATCATAATGTATGATGATTATATTATTATTTTTAGTAGTAGTGGTAATAATAATACTAATAATACTAATAATACTAATACTAGTAATAATAATAATAATACAAAATTAGAACAAAAATATTTAAAGCTGAACTCATGATACAAATAACTCTATAGTCATTGTGTTTTATTTTTATTTTTTTTATTTTAAATGCAAGTAGTGTAAGTACTGTACCTGAGTGTGACCTGTACAGCAGGAGTGTGAAAGGAAGAAGCAGCATGAGGAGCCAATCAGTTCATGTACTGACCAGAAATATGCTGATAAGAGGAGAATGCAGGGTGACAGAGATGAGCTTGAGCTGCTTCACCTTTCACTGTCCAATCACATGGCAGGGGCGGGTCCATGACAACCAGGACTCAATGGAAATAGCTGAAATGATGATGGACATCAGACTGAAGACATTTAGTGGCAGAAATGAAGTACTGTGAGGGGCTGCTCTGGAATTAAAGGTGGATATTGCAGTAAAAGCTGTTTTTTTATTTTTATCTGTTAACGGGCTGTTCTTTTTTATAGTGTAACTTTTGGATAGAGCATTGGTATAAATTTATGACAAACCATTTTTTTTTTTTTTTAAATTTTGGTTAGAGCAGAGAGGGCTTTTAACCCATGGGGCTTTGTGTGAAGGAGCCCCTTCACCTCCCGTTACAGTGACCACGATTTCACCAATCGGAAAATAAAGAAAAATGTGAGGGGAAATTTCCATGATGTAGTAGAAACATTAATACATTTTCTAATGCTGCTAAACTAACCAAAAATCTTTTTACTTTACTCTTCGTGTCTTGTAGAGACATAAAGCTGTTTTACTTTGTGTTTTTATATCTACCCAAAGAACAACTTTGGTTTTATTCTATTGGATTGTACACACCCTTTGACAATTTGTGCTAAAGACTGGTGTTGGACGAATCGTTCCGCCAGAGCATGAGTTTGGACCGAACATTTGCCTGTCCGGCCGTTTGCTGAACGCCTGAATTTGCAGGGTGTTTGCCCCGCCGAATACCCTGCAATGCACTGAGCACTGCACAGTGCATTCTGTACCCTCATTAGGCAACGCTTTGCCCAATCAGGAGGCAGTGTAAGCTGGTTGTTAAGGAGCGGGGCCAGAAAGCCGACTGCGGTGTCCTTAACAACCGATGAGTCATCAGCTGTCAATGTGTTTCCTCCCCTGGCCTCTAAATAATAAAAAAAAAGTGCTGGTTAAAAAATAAAGGAGATAACGGCTTGGGGTCCCTCCTATCCATACTTGGCCCTTATCCGGGCATGCAGCCTGACAGGTCAGGAAAGGGGGGGCGGGCGACCTCCCCCCTCCTAAACCATACCAGGCACACATGCACTTAACATGGGGGGGTGGGTGCTTTGGGGCAGGTGGGGCTCTGACCCCCACCCCAAAGCACCTTGTTTTTGGGGACAAGGGCCTCATCCCCACAACTGTGGCCGGAGGTTGCGGGAGTCAGCGGGCGGGGGCTGGCTTATCGGAATCTGGAAGTCCCCTTTAACGAGGGGCCCCCCAGATCCCCCCCCCAATATGTTCATTAATATCAGGTGCATCGTACCCTTACCCATTCACCAAAAAAGTGTCAAAAAGTCATAAAAACAAGACTCAAGTTTGTTAACAAATCCTTTATCAAAAAATAAAAAAAATAGTGTCCTTCGATGTAAATCCATCTTCAATCACGCCGCCCGCCAACCCGAAAAAAAACACTCCGCCTTCTTGGACGGTCTCCCGCCGAATGCCTCCTCAAAAATGTTGTCAAACATTTTGTCAAAAACTGTCAAAATTTTGTATTGATACATATTGATGTCCCCTAGGGCAGTACTCGGACCCCCATACCCCTTTTTTTGCCAATTACTTGCATAAAAGCCTTCAAAATGGGCACTTTTGATCTTTCTTGTTCGGCTCCCATAGACTTCAATGGGGTTTGTCATTCAGGTTAGAAATTTCCCTGTTTGGGAGTTCTGCTGCGGACCAAACCCAGGACGGGGGGGGGGGTGTTTGGCCCATCTCTACTAATAACTTCGATTTACTTTTAGGGTTTTTGTGTTATTTTTTTTTCTTCATGATGGCTACAGGCAAAACGATAACTATGAGTCATTCCTAAATGGCAAATCTCTTTTAGCTCACTGCAGCACACTGGATATAACTACATTAGGTGAAATAGATCTTGTACATCATCTTCACAAAAGCCCTTCCAAGTGGATGGCCCTTATGGTTCCTGATAGCCGTGTCAAGCTTAACTGTATTGATCACTGAAAATCAATTACAATTGTGCCATCTATCAAGAAGATAAACATTTTGCTGCTAATATTTAACCTAAATAGCTGAGGTTGCCTGACACTAGAGTTAACAAGCCAATATGTTGCCCAATAAAGTGGCCCTTTCATGAATCATTAATAAAGTTGCTACTGTTTGACATAATAGTGTAAGTTAAATTAATCCAATAAATAAAACTGAATTGCAATACAAAGTTACAGAGTTGAAATTCGTGTCAGCTGTTTTGTTGTGTGTGTGTATGCATACATTCATGAATATAGATGTTGTACCCTCTTAGTTAGGCTGCTGGGTTAATTTACGTTTTGGGTGCTGCTGTAGCATGAGGAACAGTGATTGTTTAGTCTGCTCTGTTCAGTGCTTCACAGGTGAAAGTTAGATTGCTTCCCCCTGCCTCTAGAAAAGTTTCTAGAGCTTAGAGGGGAGGATTCAAGTGACCAGCCTGAATATCCAGCAGGACCTAGCCAATTCCTGGGAAGGTGTGCTCAGAAGGTGGCTGGAGCTCCGAGGAGCTTGTCTTTTTCACCTCTGAGGAAATGGATCTTTGAGCTGAGGAAAGGGGGGCTGTTTGACCCTGGAGCCCTTTGGACTGGATGTTGGACTGCTCTCCAAGAAGTTTAACCTATAGATTAATTGTGTTCCAGAATTCTGTGAGCAGAGCCTCCTACTTGATCTCAAACCTACTTCATGGTCCACAGCCATGAACCTGTGGACTGTTCCAATCTGATTTTATGTGTTTTGAAACTACTTCATGGTCCCCAGCAATGAACTCATAAACTGTTTGAATCTTCCTATACTTGAGCTACTGGTACTAAGAGAAGCGTGTCCTCTGCTAACGATACCTAAATGTTTTGGAGTATTCCACCTCACCCCTGATCCTCTCTTGTTATAAGTTTCTACAAGTACATAAAACCTAAAAAACAACCCCAGACTGTTCAATGAGGCAGAGTGAATAGACTGTTGCTCTGCATTGTTGTGGGAGGGAACCAGTTAAACGTAGTGGCTCCTTTAGGGGAAGTGCTCTCTCTCTCTCATTTTTATATATATAAAATCATTTGGTTCTGGTGGGGACATTTCTATATCAAGAAAAGTGGTTCCATTGTGCCATCTTTGGGAAATGTAAACTATTATCGAGTGCACAGTTTTTTGCTTGTTTCCATTGTTTAAGAAGAGTTATCGTCAAACACTGGACCCAAGCTATGACAATAAAGTAAAAAAGAGCTTGACCTTTTGAAATTTTTGACCTCTAGCATCTATAATACTACAGTGTCATCTAGGGTTTGGAGTTAGAAACACTTCCCTTATATAAGCTGATGTAGAACACAAGTAGAAAGTGCTATGCCTATGTGGGAATGGTTTTAAACCTTCTAAATTAATGTTCAGTGGCACAAACTGAAGGTGGGACTTAATTTCACCATGAAATAACACTAAAGAGACCAAGATTAAGATACCACTATCCTTTGAATGATTAATTCCTTAAGTCCTGTTGAAAAGGGAAGTTGTAGACCAACTATAACAGAAGCTTAGTGCCTTTCAGTGTACCTTTACTGCATACATACTAATGCCAATGTTCATTTGCTAGAAAGGGGGAATGGTTAATAAACTTTCTAATTTAAAGTTCAGTTGCAGAAACTAAAAGTGGGACTGTATTTCACCATGGGGTAACACGTAACAGACCAAGATCAAGATGCCACTTTCCTTTGAATGCTGAATGCCTCAAGTTCTGTTCAAGAGGGAAGTTGTAGACCAGCTATGACAGAAGCTTAGTGTCTTTCAGTGTACCCTTACTGCATCCATAATGTACTATTGCCGATGTTCATTTGCTAGAGAGGATATTCCTATGGGTTAATGGTTAACAAACTCTCTAAATTAAAGTCCAGTGGCACAAACTGAAAGTGGGACTTGATTTTACCATGGGATAATACTAAAGCGCCAGTACAAGAGACCAAGCTCAAGATACTACTTTCTTTTGAATGCATTCTGCCTCATGTCCTGTTCAAGAGGGAAGTTGTAGACTAGCTATAACAGAAGCTTAGTGTCCTTAAGTGTACTCTTACATACATACATACTCCTGTCAATGTTTATTTGCTAGGAAAGGATAGTTTGAGTGTGTGTATTAATATTTGTAGCAATATGCATGTCCTGTATTGTGTTCTTTTAACTTTAAGTATATACATTTGTATATACAACACTCTTGTTTAGTAAAAACTGAGGTTATTTTCCTTCGATTTATTGTAATAATTAAATCAGTTTCCAAATGAAAGCAATTGGGGACCTCGTCTGAATTTTGCATCAAAACCATCAATGCTCTAGTCTAAAATTTACACCCAATACAAAACATATATTGGCATTGTAAGAACTAAAATATAACAGACAACTGAATCGAGTTGTTAAAATTAATACCCCGCTAATTTTTAATTAAAATTAAGTGCAATCAACTAAACTGTGTTTAGATTAAATAAAATATCCAGCTAACTAGACACAAAATTACATTGTGTGCATAAAACTTATAAAACGCTGTGATCTATAAAGAGAAAATATCCTCCTCAATTGTAACAGTGTTGCTTATGGCACATCAATATCCCCCCCCCAAAAAAGCCTTTGTACAAAAAAATCTGTGTATATTGATAGCCTCAACTGAGAGACACCATTTTGACCTGGAATAAAGTCTGCCTCCACCTTATGCTACCTATCTCTTCAAATTCTCCCATTAATATGGACTCATTCACAATGGGATTTCCAGCACTACCACACCATGCCATCTCTGCCTACCTTTATGTCATGCCAGTCTGTTGGTGCTCAAATCCTTACTTTTTTGAGCTAACTCTAGATTGAGTTTCTTGATAAATTCCAAGAGTACCCACATCTGGAGACCGACTATGGGCATCCCATTTGATGCTGCATGGGGATTTCCTTAGTCTTCTGTTGAAGGGTATCCCGTCACAACCCCCTTACTCCTCCATCTCTCCCTTTCCACTTCTCCCTGCCCTGCCTTCTGGCCAACTTCCTCTCTCTTTTCCTGATTCCCTTAATATTATGTTTTCTCTTTTTCTGGTACTAGCAGCCAGGACCTTATAGTGACAAACCTCATTGCTTCCATCACAACCGGCTCTCTGAGGCCTTTATTGAGATACGTTTACTGTTAACACAATTTGTATCCATATTATTGGAACCTATTTTAAATGTTACCTTTTTACCTTGATGCTGATAACCATGAACCTGTACCTTTTGAGTCATCTAAAAGTAGACAGATCAGGAAAGATAGCCCTCTTTGACACTTGGGTGACACCACCATGTTTTTTTGCATATTTTGTAGCATGTTTTGGAATTATACCATTCATTTGAATGGGTCAAAAGCATGCTAAAGAAGCTCATGTACCAAATTTTGGGCATGAGCCAAGAGCGTTCTGCGAGCATTTTGGTGCATTATTTTTTCCATGGCAAAACACACAACTGCCTCGAAAAGATAATGGCACCACAAGTGAGTTGCACATTTTACAGCATTCTTTGCACGCTTCTGCCTGTGTTTCCCGTACACCCAAGTGTGAATGGGGCCTTATGCCGCGTACACACGGTCAGAATTTCCAACAACAAATGTTCGATGTGAGCTCGTTGTCGGAAATTCTGACCGTTTGTAGGCTCCATTAGACATTTGTTGTCAGTATTTCCAACAACAAAAATTTGAGAGCTGGTTCTCAATTTTTCCAACAACAAAATCCGTTGTTGGAAATTCCGATCGTGTGAACACAATTCCAAAGCACAAAAGTCCACGCATGCTCGGAATCAAGCAGAAGAGCCGCACTGGCTATTGAACTTCATTTTTCTTGGCTCGTCATACGTGTTGTACGTCACCGCGTTCTTGACGTTCGGAATTTACGAAAACATTTGTGCGACCGTGTGTATGCAAGACAAGTTTAAGCTAACATCCGTCTGAAATAAATCCAGGATTTTGTTGTCGGAATGTCCGATCATGTGAGAGTAAATTTAGATGTACTTATTTACATAATATTCTGCCTCAATTACTTAAAGAAATGAAGCCAGAGGATTCCCATGACAGTAAGCCAACTAGTGTTTGCAGAATGAAATACACTTTAGGCCCCATATATGTCTATATGGTCCATATATGTGCAGTCCATCAAGGTAGCTGAGTCATGATGAATGCCCAGCCAATGCACCACAATGCAAACTATTTACCGACATGACTGTTTAGTTCCTAATCAAACACACCATAGTGCACCAAAGCACACAGATTTACTAAAACTGGAGAGTGCAAAATCTGGGGCAGCTCTGCATAGAAAACAATCAGCTTCCAGGTTTTATTTTCAAAGCTCAATTGAACAAGCTGAAGTTAGAAGCTGATTGGCTGCCATGCACAGCTGCACCAGATTTTGCACTCTCCAGTTTTAGTAAATCTTGCTTTTTGCAGTGCACTACAGTACATTGGCCTCTTATGAAGTCTGTGTTGGGAGCCTTTAATAATAAATGGCATTGCAATGCACTGCAGTAGGACATGCACATGACCACAATGCATAGGTGTGAAAGAGTCCCTAAAATAGATCTCCAACCAGCAACTTTTTTATTTGGACCGCACTCAGGGGTTCCTCTGTCAACTTTTACTGTTGTGCACGAGACACCAGGGCAGTAAGTGAGAAAAAATAGGACATAAATACCAATAAAACACTTTTTCCTCAGAATACGGAAAGGTTATAAATGCTGGTTGCCTTTGCTGTTAACTTCCTTCAAAAATAAATTAAAAAATAAGAATATTAATAAAACAATTAAAAAAAATAAAAGTATTAAACTAAACAAAAAAAAAATGTTTATTTTCAAAGGAAAATACACAGAAAAAAAGTTTAACTCTGACTCTTTTTTAAGTGCTTTGTGTATAACCCGGTAACAAATGACACCCGCAGTTCAATTCTGCCTGAACCCCTAGCAACTGGCAAATATTTCTTTTTTTAGGCTAATTTGAACCAAACTGATCAAAGGTGATGTATGAGCTCTAACTCTAATTGGGAATAATGAGGTCAGGCTCAGAGGTAGGCAAATCCCCCATGTTTTGGTTCCAAAATAGTTCTGTGTTCTACATATCTTTAATTATTAGATTTTTAAAAAAAGTCTTAAAAATAAATCTGGATTCAGAAAAAAAATTAAGCTGAACTGCAGCTTTCCTAAAAATATTTAGCCAACAACATCTTTATTATTAGCAGTATTTTGTCACTATTATTAATACTATTATTATTTTTACTTGTATATATATATATATATATATATATATATATATATATATATATATATATATATATATATATATATATATATATTTATATATACATATGCATATACATATACACATATACACATGCAATGGTGGAAAATAATTATTTGATCCCCTGCAGATTTTGTAAGTTTTCCCACTTACAAACAAATGAAGGGTCTATAATTTTTTTTTATCATAGGTGTATTTTAAATGATAGAGACAGAATATGAAAAATCCAAAGAAAAGTTGCAGTTCAGTGAATAAAATAAGTATTTGATCCCCAAGCAAAACATGACTTAGTACTTGGTGGAGAAACCCTTGTTGGCAATCACAGAGGTCAGACGTTTCTTGTAGTTGGTGACCAGGTTTGCACACATCTCAGGAGGGCTTTTGGTCCACTCTTCTTTACAGATCTTCTCTAAATCTTTAAAGAGGTTGTATACCTTCCTTTATACTTTGTACCTATAGGTAAGCCTAGAATAAGGCTTACCTATAGGTACTGTAAATATCTCCTAAACATGCGCGATTTAGGAAATATTTACTGTATACTGCGCCGATGATGTCATTGGTGCATGCGCTCTGAAGTAACGGCCGCCGTTCTGTTACCGGTGGCTCCCGCGCATGTGCGGGAGTGACGTCATGCAGCTCCGGCCAGTCACAGAGCCGGTGTCCGCGGCCCCGGAAAAAAAGATGGGTGAAGATGGATGCGGGCTTCGTATGCAGGTAAGTGTCACATATTGTGCTAGTATGCGATGCATACTAGCACAATATGCCTTTACTTTGCAGGGAAGTAATAAAAGAAAAAAAACAAAAGAGTAGAGAGAGAGATTACTTCTTGTTTAAGGTTTCTTGGCAATTAGAAGTTTTAGCTCCTTCCCTCAATTTTCTATAGGATTAAGCTCTGGCTACTTTATGATCTTAATGTGCTTCTTCTTGAGCCACTGGTTTGTTGCCTTGGCGGTATGTTTGGGGTCATTGTTATGCTGGAAGACCCATCCATGACCCATCTTCAGTGTTCTGGCTGAAGGAAGAAGGTTCTCATCCAAGGTTTTACAATACATGGCCCAGTCCATTGGCCCTACAATGCGACAAAGTCGGCCTGTACCTCTATCAGAGAAGCAGCCCCAAAGCATCATGTTTCCACGGCCATTGTCAGCATTTTTCTTCCTCCAAACACGGCAAATTGAGTTTATGCCAAAGAGCTCAATTTTGGTGTCATCTGTCCACAACACTTTCTCCCAATCCTTCTCTGAATGTACATGTGCCTTCTTGAGGAGGGGGACTTGCTGTGCTTAGAGGAAGAACAATGATGACTATGACCCTAAGAACACCATCCCTACAGCCAAGAATGGAGGTAGAAACATGATGCTTTGGGGCTGTTTCTCTGCTAAAGGTACAGGCTGACTTTGCCATATTAAGGGGCCAATGGATGGGGCCATGTATTGTAAAATCTTGGATGAGAACCTTCTTATATTAGCCAGAATACTGAAGATGGGTCGGGTATGGGTCAAACTTACAAAATCTGCAGGGGATCAAATAATTATTTTCCCCACTGTATATACTGTGTATATATATATATATATATATATATATATATATATATACACATCTTGTACATATATATATATATATATATAGATATAGATATATATAGATATATAAATAGATATAGATAGATATAGATAGATATATATATACAGTATATATATATATATATATATATATATATATATATATATATATATATATATATATATATATATATATATATATATAGATATCTATATATATATATATAGATATCTGTATATATATATATATAGATATCTATATATATATATATATAGATATCTATATATATATATATATATATATGCACAAGATGTGTACAAGAAAGGATCTCTCAGCTCTCTTGCTTCTCATTGACTCAGATACAACAGCAGGAGCCATTGGCTCCAGCTGCTGTCAATCAGAGCCAATGACAGGGAAGCATGGGCAGAGTCATGCCCTCCTCTGTATCTTATAGACACACAGGGAAGGATCCTGAAGCGAGCATGCACAAGTGCTCCCATAGCAAGCGAGGGGGGGGGGGCAGAAAAGGAGGATTGGGGCTGCTCTGTGCAATACCATTACACAGAGCACAAACCATACACAGAGAAGGTAGGTATAACATGTTTGTTATTTTAATCAACTAAAAAAAATGAAGCTTTAGAATCACTTTAAGCCTAACAATAAATACATTAAAAATAACTAACTAACTAAATTAAGAAATATGCCTTAAAATTAGTACAAAGAATAAAAAAGAAAAAAAAAAAAGAAAGAAAAGAAAGAATGTATCAGATATCAAGGTTTGGAAATTAGTCTCAGGCCAGTGCTATGAAAAGGTTAATCCTAAAAATAAATACATTTTAAAAATAAGTAACTAACTAAATGCTTTAAAAAATAGCAAGAATAAACAAAAAATAAAAGAAAGGATGTATCAAATATCAAGCTTAGTGAACAGTCACAGACCAATGCAATGAAAAAGATTTGTCTTAAAAATGAATAATTACGTAAATATACGATCCCTTTAAGAGTACACATATAGTACATGGAAGGACTAGGAGTTGGTCTGGAACAGACATGCGATCTGGAGGAAGACAGTTATGTGTTCCTGTGCAGTATGAGATTTTTTTTTTTTTTTTCCCCACTATGTGCCTTTTAGAAACAACAGCGCATCAAACCCAAGACAGTTTCAGCCCTTTGCTGGCGGCACAAATATTTTTCTCATCAATGTCTAATTCCTGCATCGTCAGCTTTGCAAAGACAGGTGCACTTTGAACTAACGAAAAGAGCTGACACATGGATTAAAGCCGATTTCACCCACTTCACAGCGGCTGTCACTCTCCGCCGTTAAACGAATCCCGAACTTACCAGGCTAAGCTTTATTTGCTTAATCCTGGAGACTAATGGCTGGTTAATGTAATATTAAAATGTTGGACCTTCCTTCCATCCCCTCACCGCTCTGCGCACCACAAGACACAGGCTAATTAAGGTCCCTCCAAAGACTCCATAAAAGCTAACCTCGCATTATTAGGAAGATCAGCAGTCACTGAATGCCGACGCAGCAGTGCGCCGTTCCCTAGACACAACACGCAGCGATGGTAATTCAATGTGAAGCGAGACGGCCCTGCTTGTCTTTCATCGTTCCCCGAAAACTTTCTTTTTGGTGTGTTTTGGTATTTTCTGAAATCAAAAGGTGAACCTTTGAAGGCAACAACATTGGGCAATTCTAAACCATAATTTGTGAAATTTGGAATGGTGGCCCCATTAATTTGTAATTCCTGAATTTGGAAACCTGCAATGTGATGAAAAATAAACACATTTGTCTCAGGCACACCCAATATAAGAAAGTGGAGCACACAGAATGCTAAAATTGCAATGTAGGTTGAGTCCTATCAAAACAAAACATTGGATAATGTATAGAGATGAGCTTGGGTTCAGATCCTGGTTTAGGCCAAACCCTTGCCAACCTTGGAAATTAGCTGCCTGTATCAGGCTAATGAGCCCCTGAATGTACACAAAGGGGTGGGGATGCTTGTGACATCATTGGCCTTCTATGACCACATGGTCATGGTACCTGTAGGTCAATGATGTTATGAGCATCCCTGCAGCTGCACGCGTACAAAGGGGCAGAGTAGTTTGTAACATCATTGACCTACTATGGCCACAGTAGGTCAAAATTATTGACCTGCAATGGCAATATGGCCATATTAGGTTAATGTTGTCATTAGCATCCTGCGTGCAGCTGCAAGGATGCTCATCACATCATTGACCTAAAATGGCCACATGCTCATCACATCCTTGACCTACTATGACCACGTGGCCATAGTAGGTCAATGATGTGAGGAGCATCTTTGCAGCTGCACACATACAAAAGGGCAGGCATGCTCATGATGTCATTGACCTATTATGGCTACATGGCCATAGTAGGTGGATGTCAGTGGCCATATGGCCATGTTGTCATAAACACCCCTGACCTGTTGTGTACGTGCAGCTGCAGGGATGTTCATGTCCTTGTCCTATGTCATTGACCTACTATGGCCATGGGTCCATAGTAGGTCAATGTTGTGATAAGCATCCCTGCAGCTGCACAGGGGCGGAGATGCTGATGACATCATTGACTTACTATGGCTACATGGCGAGAGTAGGTCAATGTATTGACCTACTATGGCCATATGGCCATACTGGGTTAATGTTGTCATGAACATCCCTGACCTTTTGTGTATGTGCAGCTGCAGGGATGCTTATTACATCATTGACCTAATATGGTCACATGCTCATCATATCTGTGACCTTCTATGGCTACTATGGCTACCTGGCCATGTGGGTCAATGTCTCTAACCTACTATGGCACATGAGCAAACTAGGTCAATGATGTGATGAGCTTCCCTGCAGCTGCATGTACATGAAGGGACAGGGATGCTCTCATGACATCAATTATCTAGTATACCTACACAGCCATATTAGGTCAATGTAATTGACCTATTACGGTCATATGGCCATACTGGGTTAATATTGTCAGAGCATCCCTGACCTTTTGTGTATGTGCAGCTGCAGGGATGTTCATCACATCATTGACCTAATACAGCCACATGCTCATTAAATCATTGACCTACTATGGCCACATGGCCCCATTGTTATTAATCTACTATGCCAATGTGACCATAGTAGGTCAATGATGTGATGAGCACCCCTGCAGCTACATGCATACAAAGGGGTGGAGATACTCATGACATCATTGACTTAATATGGTTACATTGCCATAGGAGGTCAATGCTCATCACATCATTGTGACCTACTATGGCCATGTGACCATAGTAGTTCAATGATGTGATAGGCATCCCTGCAGCTGCATGTATGCAAAGGGGCATAGATGATCATGCCATCATTGACCTAATTAGGCTACATGGCCATAGGAGGTCAATGCTCATCACATGTGGCCATTGTAGATCAATGTCATTGTTTTACTATGGCCACGTGGTCATAGTAGGTCAATGATGTGATCAGCTTCCCAGCAGCTACATGTACACAAGGGTCGGGGATTCATGTAATACCATTGACCTAATATGGCTACATAGCCATTGTAGGTCAATGTCATTGACCCACTAGGACCATGTGACCATATTAGGCATACTTAAAAACAATATCACAAAATGTATTTATTTGTAACAAATTCATAAACAGACAATGGATGAAACACATAAACATAGGTGAGAGTGATTAAACATTTCTCAAAGGTTCGCTGCCCATCCAAAACATCCAAACGGGGTCAATGGATACAACAGGTCAACCTGAATGAACCTGAGTGAGGCAGTTCATCCAACACAATAACATCCCCATACCCTCCCTGCATGACCTTGCGGCCTTTCGGAGATTATGTCCAATTGGGTGTTCTGCCACCTTGACAGCAAATTTTGTCTTATATATATTGTCTTAGCTCCAGAAGAAGCGCATATACTGGCGTGAAACTAGTCGAGCACGTCAATTGTACTTGAAAAGCAGAACTGACATTTCCTGAGTTGGCCATCGTTACTCATTACCAACTACTTCAGGATTTGACCTGGTCAGGCCATCGTATATGTTATTGTGTTGGATTAACTGCCTCACTCAGGTTCATTCAGGTTGACCTGTTGTATCCATTGAGCCCGTTTGGTCTCTGGATGGAAAGCAAACCTTTGAGAAATTTTTAATCACTCTCACCTATGTTTATGTGTTTTATCCATTGTCTGTTTATGAATTTGTTACAAATAAATACATTTTGTGATATTGTTTTTAAGTATGCCTATAAAGTCCATTTCTTCTAAACCAATGTCTTCATCAAATTATAGGACATGGCATATGGTACTTTACTGGGCTGGCCACAATGCCACCCTGTGGCGACAGCATTAATAACAATAATAACATGTGACCATATTAGGTTAATGATGTCATAAGCATCCTCTCTTCTTTGTGTATGTGCAGTTGGGCAGGGATTGTGCCGGCCGCAGCTGATTGGCCCAGGAAAAGATTGCTGCTTTTTAGGTTCAGCTTAACTTACATTCAGATCAAACCCAAGCTCATCACTAATAACGTGTGGTTTGCAGCGCCTCATGACTTCCTCTCCACACATGGGATTTTACCTTTTGACACTTTAAAAAAAAAAACCTTCTTCTGATCTTCTGAGATATTTCATTATAAAAGTTACACCACCTCTACAACCCCAAACCCCTCAGCTGCTTACCCTCTTCAAATATTTCTATCTATGCAATCCCCGGGGGAAAGACGTTCTCTCGGATTTTTACTTGTCCTTACCGGAGGGTCAATTTCCGATGCCCTCACCCTACATGGAACCCTACTGGGAAAGAGACCTCAACAAACACTAAGACCTCCAAAGATGAAGTCAAATCTAGGACACCAATGCCCACCGCTCTCTATAGATTTAATGCTGTATTAACCTGATTGATTGATGACTGACTGGCACTGAGCGCAGCTTACTTCACAATTTCTTCTTAAATTTGCTGATCTCATTGGACTACAACAGTTGGAGAACCCATCCGGCACTAACAATGCAGCACATGGAAAAATATTTGAGAACAGCTATTTCCACAGGCAACGCTTTGCAAATTTCAAACAAACCTGCAAGAATTTGCATTTCATTTGTAAAGCAATAATAAAAAAAAAATTGAAAAGCTATGATTAACTACAAATGTCTACCTCAGGCCTAAACTACACGGGTGTTTTTCAGTTGGTAGAAGCAAACGACTGATTAACGTGGAAAATCAATCTTGTGTCATAATTTTTTTCTCTAATTCTGTAATAATATATAGAGCAATGGTTTTCAAACTGCGGCCCGGGGGCCAGATGCGGCCCTTTGCATGCTGTTACCTGGACCTTGGGGCACTATTCTCATCCACTGATACCAACAATGGGACACAATTCCCCCCCACTGAAGGGGCACAGTTCAGGTTTACTTCAGGGCATGTTACACTAATACCTTCATTTGCTATATTGCAACATGAATTTAACCAACATTTCCATTTGCCGTTGTTCAACCAACACCTGAATAGTCTATCCTTCCATGCTCTTCCATAATATAGTAGAGCCCTCTTAAAACAGAAAACATGTGCAGAAATGAAAAATGAACAGGTATATTAATTTTTGGATAGTATGTTGGTCAATGCAAATCATTCCTATTTGTTTATTGGACAGACGCAGCCTGATATTAAGAAGCCAGTTATTTTTTTTTTTTAAATGTTATATACTCTCTCTCTCTCTCTCTCTCTCTCTCTCTCTCTCTCTATATATATATATATATATATATATATATATATATATATATAAATATATATATATATATAAATATATATATATATATATATATATATATATATATATATATATATATATATATATATACAGTATCTCACAAAAGTGAGTACACCCCTCACATTTTTGTAAATATTTTATTCTATCTTTTCATGTGACAACACTGAAGAAATGACACTTGTCTACAATGTAAAGTAGTGAGTGTACAGCTTGTATAACAGTGTAAATTTGCTGTCCCCTCAAAATAACTCAACACACAGCCATTAATGTCTAAACCGCTGGCAACAAAAGTGAGTACGCTCACTACTTTACATTGCAGCAAAGTGTCATTTCTTCAGTGTTGTCACATTAAAAGATATAATAAAATATTTATAAAAATGTGAGGGGTCTATTCACTTTTGTGAGATACTGTATATATATATATATATATTCACAATAATTAGAACACCAAAGAAAATGATGACAACCACAAACATCTTCTATAGTAATTGGGATTCCATGTTCCACAAACCACGGTACTCTGAATGCTGTGCTATACATTACATTGCCCACACTGCTGAAACTATTTCAACAAACTCTGATTGTGCCATGAAATTACCAATTTCACCATAGAAAAGAGAAATGCTTTGAAGTGGAAACTCTCAGTTTCACTTATTGAAACTGTTGCATAAAGCAGAACTAAACTGTATCTGAACACGGCAAACTGAAAATGCTATTTAATATTTTTTTAATATTCAAAGTAAACTCCTCTATCCATCCATGTCTCCACTTTGTTGAGAAATCACTTAGAAAAAAAAAATCCCCTAGCATTTCTAGACACGTCCATCTTGAGTAAGGGAAGATTATTCATATAGCGTTTATTTCCTGGAATCGGTCTGCCCTTAGCTCAGGCATGCATGCAGGAGGGTCCTGGGATGTATGACATTATTGTGGCCTAGGCCAGAAACCAGGAAGCTAAACTAAAGAAATTAAAAAAATAAATATAAAATACTTTCCTATCTATTTAGCAATGCTAGCAGCATATTGGTTAAAATAAATAAATAAATAAATATTGCCGATTGGGAGAGGTTAGTTTTCCTTTTAGCAAAATTTGCTTAATTAAAAAAAAATGAACTAGTTTAGTTTAGTAAATGCTTTTTGTATTTATGTTTTTTTCTTTTTTTTTCTTTTTTTGAAAGTATTTTATTGTTACTTGTGTACTTTTTCTTTGCATGTTGTTTTCTTTTCTGTGAAAAAAAAATGTAAAATAAGAAGGCTAAGAGGGGCTTTATTTATTTATTTTTTTTCTGCACAAAATATGGGTCTTGCACAGTTGAAAAAAGCTTCCAAAACTCCCAATGTATTTAGCAAACTTTCTGAGAAATTAAAGCATATATATATATATATATATATATATATATATATATATATATATACATACATACACAGTACACATATATATATATATATATATATATATATATATATATATATATATATATATATATATATATATATATATATATCTATATATATATCTATATATAGAGAGATATATATATTACATATACATAATTTATACCTTTATAAATTATAAAGAGGTAATTAAAAATTAATTCACATGCTAAAAGTTTTTTGTTAGTTTGTCATGCGTTAAATAAAAAGAATGCCCACAAGAAAAATGACTAAAGCACAATAAAATTAGAATGCCAAAAAAAAAACTATAATAAAAAAAAAAGAATTGTTTTACATTTTTTCTTTTTTTGTAGATGCCGGGTATTTATTATATTTATGGCGATCATAACATTTTCTGCTATCCTACTGGGATACCATAATAAGTTGTTCATCGCAGGTACACAATCCCTTTTCCAAACATTACATCCATAAAGGCAGATTTATAATGGTACTTAGCTCTTCAGACAATGCAACACCTCATAGTAATATACAAGGCCTAGCTTAGCGATGGCACTTGAGGGATACGCAATGTGGGTAATGCCATCTCGCTTGAAATATATCAACCCTTTGCAGACAGTGGTGAAGGAGATTCTCATAAGTTTTTAATGAAGGCGTGATGGATCTCGTGCTATGTGGATATAGTTTGTTACTGATCGCGGCAATCCACCCTGGCAAGGTAACCTCCGGGGAGCGGAGCGATTTATGGAGTGACACATTAGCGCCTCTATTTGAGGAGATGTGACCTTTTTTTGGAGCACCACAAATCCATAAGTCATCTGAAAGCAATTATTTGTCCAAGCTAATTAACCATATTTTTTAACAGATTACTTTTCAGCGGCGTTAGCGGGAGAAGCTCACACTGATGTTTATCTGTTGGAGATGTGATAGACAGAAAGAAGCAAAGTTCGTTAAATCTACTTTCGGTTGAATGGCTGGTGTGAAAATTCACTGCTGTTGCTGAATATTTTCACTATGGGCTCTTATGGGGTTATTATGGGGTTATGGAAATATAATTATCAATTTTGATCGCTGATCAGCAGTTTAAATAAAGACAACATACATAAAAATAACATATATCAAGGTGCACACCTTAGACCAACCTTTCTCAGCCTTTTTACCCCAGAGGAACCCTTGACATTTTTTTCAGGTTTCAGGAAACCCCTGTTAAAACCAATTCAAAGGGGGTCTGAGGGTACTGGGAAAAATGCCCATTATAATGGTGGTCAGAATGCCACCCTTACAGACAGCTAAAAAAGATCATTGGTGTAATGCAACAGTCTCTGCCAAGTGGTGTTGGTGCTATCCAGGCACAGTCAGATGGGAGGTCAATTAACTACAGCTTAAGCAACCCCTAGCAACCTCTAAAGGAACCGTAGGGTTTCATAGAACCTTGGATTAGAACCCCTAGCAATTTTTGGAGGAGCCCTAGGGTTCCATAGAACCTTGGATGAAAACCCCTAGCAACATCTGAGGGAACTCTAGGGTTTCATAGAACCTTGGATGAGAACCTTTAGGAACCTCTTAAGGAAATCTAGAGCCTTGGATGACAACTGCAAGCAACCTCTGGAGGAACCCTAGGGTTCCACAGAACCCTGGATGTGAACCCCTAACAACTGCTGAAGGAAACCTAGGGTTCCATAGAACCTTGGATAAGAACCCCTTGCCACCTCTGTAGGAACCCTAGAGTTTCAAAGAACCTTGGGTGAGAATCAATAACAACCTCTGGAGGAATCGTAGGGTTCCAAAAAACCTTGGATGACAACATCTATCAACATCTGAAGGAACTCTAGGATTCAATAGAACTTTGGATGAGAACCCCATCAACCTCTTAAGAAACTCTAGGGTTCCATAGAACCTTGGATGACAACTCCAAGCAACCTCTCGAGGAACCCTGGGGTTTCATAGAACCTTGGATGAGAACCCGTAGCAATATCTGAAGGAACGCTAGGGTTCCATAGAACCTTGGCTGAAAACCCCTAGCAACCTCTGGGGGAACTCTATAGTTCCATAGAGCCTTGGATGACAACTCAAAGCAGCCTGTAGAGGAAACCTAGGGTTCCATAGAACTCTGAATAATAATCCCCAGCAACCTCTGGAGGAACCTGCGGGTTCTATGGAATATGGATGAGACTCCCTAGAAACCTCTGTAGGAACTCTAGGGTTCCATAGAACCTTGAAACACTAATCCAAGCAACCTCTGGAGTTTCCATAGAACCTTGGATGAGAACCCCTAGCAACCTCTGGAGGAACTCTGGGGTTCCTTGGGACCTTGAATGAGAATGGCTCAAACCAACCACTAAGACTTAGTTTGCACTGGTGGCAGAGGGATCAGTCACTTGTTTTTATTGCCTCCTGACCACCCAAGTCCAAATTTACATGGCAGCTGGATGAGTAAGTTAACATTGCCATGCTCGCGATGCTCCGCTTTACAGTGTGGCAAATTTAACTTGGCAAGGGTGTTGTCACCCTTTGAAAAACAGTGCTGTTAGAACCATTGAACACCTCTTTGTCTCCTCCTCTCCATAACTTAGGTGGTGTTCTGTAGCTCACATAGGTATCCTGGGCAGGAAGATAAGACTGCCTGAGCTAAGGACAGCAACTGTGGCAGGATCAACAGGTGATTTCAATGGCATTGTTAACAAAAAAGAAGGTTGGGAATGACAGATGTTCATTGTCGGGGTTTACATTACACTTTAAGTGCTCTTCTATAAAACATGGAATTATAATCCAATTCCATTATTCTCTGCAGGTCTCTCTACCTCCTCCATGATCAGAATGCGGGACATGATCATCACGCAATTGCATTTCTTTGCACACCGACAATAACTTCCAACAGTTTGGGAGTCCTAATCCGGCTCTCTGGAAACAAAACACTCCATCTGTTAGCACACAAAGCAGAGTAATAATTCTCCGATTTTTCTGTTATTATTAATTACTGGATGCGCCATCATTCATCCTATCTGTAATAAAGCTGTCTCCTCTGTCTGTGTGTTAGATGTATCTTGTTTATTGCATCATTGACACAAATATATGATTTCTGAACTGTTGGGAATAATGGGTGAGCAGACCCTGTAATTAAAATTATAATAAAAATGATTACACAACAAAACCAGAAGTGACATGGGTTGGAAATAAGAACTGGAGGAACGGATGAGCTCCCAAGCAAACTCAAAGTTCTACAGGCATTTCTATGGTGTATCGTTTTTGTAATTGTAAAGGTTCAGCATTGGTGCATTGTGGTGCCATTTATGAAAATAAAAAACCCTCTGTGTGCAGCTCGCCCCCCCCCTCAGCCCCCCTAATACTTACCTGAGCCCCATCTCGATCCAGCAATGTTGCACAAGAGCCTCAGCTGTCTGGGACTCTCCCTCCTGATTGGCTGAAACACAGCAGCGGGCGCCATTGGCTTCCGCTGCTGTCAAAGTCAGTAAGCCAATGAAGAGAGAGAGGAGGTGGGGCCGAGCCATGGCTCTGTGTCCCAATAGACACACAGATCAGCGGCTCGGTTCAGGTGCCCCCATAGCAAGCTGCTTGCTCTGGGAGCGCCCGGCTGGAGGAGCAGCCAGGAGCGCCCGTGAGGGACCTGAGAAGAGGAGGCTCTGGGCTGCTCTGTGCAAAACCACTGCAACAGAGCAGGTAAGTATGACAGGTTTGTTATTATTATAACAAAAAAACAAGACTTTGATATCACTTTAACCACTTGCCGACCAGCCGCCGCAGTTTTACTGCAGCAGAATGACCACGGCTGGGCGAAACCACGTTATGTTACGTCGCTTCGCCCTGTGGCCACTAGGGGCATGCTAGTGCCCGGCGGGCGCGATGACACCCGGGCTCCCGCGATCGCTCTTGACACATCGAGAACCGGGATCTGTGTGAGTAAACACACAGATCCCGGTTCTCTGAGAGGAGAAGAGACAGATCGTGTGTTCATACAAATTATGAACAGCGATCTGTCATCTCCCCTAGACAGTCCCCTCCCCCCTTCAGTTAGAACACAGAGAGGGAACACAGTTAACCCCTTGATCGCCCCCTAGTGTCCCTGCCAGTGACATTTTCACAGTAATCAGTGCATTTTATATAGCACCGATCGCTGTATAAATGCCAATGGTCCCAAAAATGTGTCCAATTTGTCCGCCATAATGTCGCAGTCCCGATAAAAATCACAGAACACCGCCATTACTAGTAAAGAAAAAAAATAATAAAAATGTTATTTTGTAGACCCTATAACTTTTTCGCAAACCAATCAATATACGCTTATTTTATTACCAAAAATATGTAGAATACATATCGGCCTAAACTGAGAAAAAAGTACAAAATATTGTGTTGTTTTTCAAAATTGACGCTATTTTTTTGCTTATAGCGCAAAAAATAAAAACCGCAGAGATGATCAAATACCACCAAAAGAAAGCTCCATTTGTGGGAAAAAAAGGACGTCAATTTTATTTGGGTGCAGCGCCGCAAGACCGCGCACTTGTCAGTTAAAGCGACGCAGTGCCGAATCGCAAAAAATGGCCTGGTCATTCAGCAGCCAAATCTTCCAGGGCTGAAGCGTTAAAACTTTTGTAAAGGCTTTTTTTTTGGGGGGGGGGGGGAGGGGGACAGTAGGTTATACTTACCTACTCTGTGTAATGGTTTTGCACAGAGAGTCCTGAACCTCCTCTTCTGGGGTCCCCTGCCGGCGCTCCGGACTCCTCCTTTTCTTAGTGCGCTACCATAGAAAGCCTCTAACTAAGGGGGTACACTTGCAGGCTTGATCTCGAGCCAGGCTGTGCGCATTTATTGACCCACAAAGCGTGTCTCAGCACTGTTCCATTTTCACTGTGTCCTAAGAGGAGAGGGACAGAGACCAGCACTTCTGCAGACGGGCACTGCGCTGGATCGAGATAAGACTCGGGTAAGTATAAGGGGAGTGGGGGGGGGCAATACAAGTACTGGGACATTTTTTACCTTAAGAGCCTTGCACACTGGGGCGGGGGCGGCGTCGGTGGTAAAACGCCGCTATTATCAGCTGCGTTTTACCGTCGGTATTCGGCCGCTAGCGGGGGCGGTTTTACCCCCCCGCTAGCAGCCGAGAAAGGGTTAAATACCACCGCAAAGCGCCTCTGCAGAGGTGCTTTGCCGGCGGTATAGCCGCGCCGTCCCATTGATTTCAATGGGCAGGAGCGGTAAAGGAGCGGTATACACTCCGCTCCTTCACCGCTCCGAAGATGCTGCTGGCAGGACTTTTTTTACCGTCCTGTCAGCGCACCACTCCAGTGTGAAAGCCCTCGGGGCTTTCACACTGGAATACAAGCAGCGGCACTTTCAGGTCGGTTTGCAGGCGCTATTATTAGCGCAATAGCGCCTTCAAACCGCCCCAGTGTGCAAGGGCTCTAAAGTGGAAGTAAAACCCTCCTATCGTTTTCAGACAAGGAAACTGCCATCTTGGCCTCTGTTTAATCTTCAACTGCCATGATGCTGCACATGTGATCAGTTATGACACCAGCCATTGGATGGTTTGACAGTTTGGTTGAGAGCACAACCAATGTGACAGTTATATTCCCAGCATGCCAGGAATGTAACCGTTTTTTGAAACTGTTAAATAGATGGGTTTACTTATGCTTTAAGGCAAAGAATGCATTAGGATAAAAAATGTTGAGCCTTTGAACCTCTTTTAGGTAAGGTACGTTGATGCATAGTACAATGTGCATCAATGCACATGTGTGGTTTGGCCTTTTAGGGCTTGGTCACACTACGTTTTTGGATTGCTCTTCAGAGAGCATCTGACAGGTGGTGAAGAGGTGATACATCGCCTCCTCTCGACCGTCTTTATCCCCATGAACCCCAAACTAGTGTGCCGCAACATGTGGTTGTGGGGCGCTTGCAGAGTGACCCCATTCACTTGACAGGTTGTATAATTGAAAGCGGAGTGCCACACAAAAATGGAACTTCCGCTTTTTGGAACCCTCCCCCCCCTCCGGTGTCACATTTGGCACCTTTCAGGGGGGAGGGGGGTGCAGATACCTGTCTAAGACAGGTAATTGCACCCACCTCCGGCATAGACTCCCATGGGAGTCTACGCCTCTTCCCGTCCCCACCGCGCTGTCTCCTGGGAAACACACAGGTCCCAGGAGAGAACGCTTCACTTCCTAATTCCCTCACCTAGGATGGCGGCGGCATCTGCAGAGAACCGAGCGGGTTCTCGGCGTCGCCTGCCGACATCGCTGGACCCTGGGACAGGTAAGTGGCCATGTATTAAAAGTCAGCAGCTGCAGTATTTGTAGCTGCTGGCTTTTAATATTTTTTTTTTTTGGCGGTGTGGGTGGACCCCCGCTTTAAGTCTTTGGATCAGCATAACGGCCAGGCCAGTAGAATTTTAAAAAGCAGAAGTCAGTAATGACATCCCAATATTTGCTCATTAAATGTTTCCTTTACGGCTGATTATAAGACCATGACCCCCCCCCCACCGGTAAAGCATCTTGTTCCCATGTTGACGAGGACAAGGGCCTCTTTCCCATAACCATGGCCAGTGGTTGTGGGGGTCTGCAGACAGGAGGCGTATTGAAATCTAGAAGTCCCTTTTAATGACAAGCCCTTTGTTAAAAAAAAAAAAAATCCCCAAAAATGTCCCTCATTGTAAATCCAATCACTTGACTAGCCGGAAAAAAAAAATAAACACCTAATGACCCAGTGCGCATAGCCAATCACTATTAGTAAAATGACAGATCCTCGAGCTGCTATTATCCATATAAGGGAAGGGGCAGGGTAGTGGTGACATTAGTGCCCATATATTGGCAGTGACCATATTTGGGCAGTGATGTCACTGCTATCCCTGCCCTTTTACTAACATGACCAGGGGATTCCTGGTGACCTCAGCTGTTCCTAAGGACGCTACGGATGCCAGCACCTGCCGCTTCCTTAGGAACCAGCGACAATGGGAAGCTGTCATATATAGAAGTGGTAGAAATTATGGTCAGCTCCCACTGAATATGGGGGGTCAGATGGCAAAAAAGTCAAACGGAGACTTCTCACAGCCAAAAATGAGTCTGACCTTGGTTCAGACCAAACTACCGGCTTACCACCAAATGCCTTTGTAAATCCAGTTATCACCTGAAAGTAGCAGTGGCATCGTCATTGTACTTTAGAGAGCTGAGCTGTGGAAGGGAACCAGCAGGCCCCACCCACTACCCACGGAGACAAGACCAGTCACCTTCAGGGCCGTCTTTAACCGCTTCAGCCCCGGACGGGTTGCCCCCCTTCCTGACCAGGTCACTTTTTGCGATTCGGCACTGCGTCGCTTTAACTGACAATTGCGCGGTCGCAAAAAAAGAGCGACAATTTTGAAAAAAAAACGCAATATTTTTTACTTTTTGCTATAATAAATATCCCCCAAAAATATATAAAATTTTTTTTTTTCCTCAGTTTAGGGCGATATGTATTCTTCTACATATTTTTGGTAAAAAAAAAAATCGCAATAAGCATATATTGATTGGTTTGCGCAAAAGTTATAGCGTCTACAAAATAGGGAATAGTTTTATGGCATTTTTATTATTATTTTTTTTTATTGGTAATGGCGGCGATCTGCGATTTTTATCGTGACTGCGACATTACGGCGGACACATCGGACACTTTTGACACTATTTTGGCACCATTGTCATTTATACAGCGATCAGTGCTACAAAAATGCACTGATTACTGTGTAAATGACGCTGGCAGGGAAGGGGTTAAACACACTGGGGGGCGATCAAGGGGTTAAGTGTGTCCTAAGGAGTGATTCTAACTGTGGGGGGGAGGGGCTACCACTGACATGACAGCGATCACTGCTCCCGATGACAGCGAGAAGTAGATCTCTGTCATGTCACTAGGCAGAACGGAGAAATGCCTTGTTTACATAAGCATCTTCTCGTTCTGCTGCTCCGTGACATGATCGCGGGACACCGGCGGACATTGAGTCCACAGGACCAGCAGGCACAGTCACGTTGTACGCGGCGGGCGCCCGCCCACTAGCCCTGTCAATTAAAGGGGACGTACAGGTACGCCCATTTGCCCACCGCTGCCATTGTGCCGATGTATATCGGCGTGCGGCGGTCGGCAAGTGGTTAATATTGATTGGATCCTGGGCAAATATTTTCTTGGGCCCTTCCTAATACGCTTATCAACTATTTTGCGGGCAGTGGGGGCCCAAAGGGGAAGCTGCCTTGGGCCCCACAACAATGACTGGGCCCGGGGCAGCTGCCCCTTTTGCCCCTGTGTTAAAGACAGCCCTGGCCACCCTGCTCAAATACAGAGAGCAGTCTTTGTTACAAGAAGCTCCTGCATTGAGGTAATATTTTTTGTTCAACTATTTTTTTAAAGAAAGATTCCAATACAAACGTATTGGCAATAATGCTGTAAGTATATGGTCACAACAGGTTTGTCGTAACAAGTTGAAGCATGGAAACGACCATGTAGAATAAAAAAAAAAAAAAAAAGTAACAGTTGGTGGGGGAGGACAATCCTCCGAGAATGTATACAAAAGTAAGCTGAAATTCCAGATGTACAGCATGTGACTTAACCACTTCAGCTCCGGAAGGTTTTACCCCCTTCCTGACCAGGCCATTTTTGCGACATGGCATGGCGTTACTTTAACTGACAATTGCGAGGTCGTGCGGCGCTGTACCCAAATAAAATTCATGTCCTTTTTTCCCCACAAATAGAGCTTTCTTTTGGTGGAATTTGATCACCTCTGCGGTTTTTATTTTTTACGCTATTAACAAAAAAAGACAGACAATTAAAAAATATATATATATTATTTATAAATATTTTTATATTTATATTTTTATTTATAATTATTAATTATATATATATATATATATATATATATATATATATATATATATATATATATATATATATATATATTTTTTACTTTCTGCTATAAAACACACCCAATAAAAAAATTTAAAAAAATACATTTCTTCATCAGTTTAGGCCAATATGCTTTCTGTTACATATTTTTGGTAAAAAAAAATCCCAATAAGCGTATATTGATTGGTTTGCGCAAAAGTTATAGCGTCTACAAATTATGGGATATTTTTATGGAATTTTTATGTATTTTTTTTTACATTGGGGATGATTTACAAAGGCAAGGAGACTGTGCACTTTGCAAAATGCAGTTGCACTCTGAAAGTGCAATTGCTCCGGAGCTTAGTAAATTGAGCAGCAGCTCTGCTGACTTCCATCATCCAATCATGTGCAAGCAAAAATGTTTTTTTTTTTTTTAATTTTCCTTGCACTTGATTGGGCATTTTTTTCAAATTAAGCTTTACCTCATTTACTAAGCCCTGGAGCAACTGCACTTGCAGAGCGCAACTGCACTTTGCAAAGTGCACAGTCTATTTGCCTTTAGTAAATCAACCCCAATGTGTCTGATTTGTCCTCTGCAATGTCCCAGTCCCACTATAAGTCACTGATCGCCGCCATTACTAGTAAAAAAAAAAAAAAAAAAAAAAAACATAACATTATCCCATAGCTTGTAGACGCTATATCTTTTGCGCAAACCGATCAATGCAAAGTGCACAGTCTATTTGTCTTTAGTAAATCAACCCCAATGTGTCTGATTTGTCCTCCGCAATGTCCCAGTCCCGCTATAGGTCGCTGATTGCCGCCATTATTGGTAAAAAAATAAATAAATACATAAAAATTCCATAAAAATATTCCACAGTTTGTAGAAGCTATAACTTTTGCGCAAGCCAATTAATGCAAAGTGCACAGTCTATTTGCCTTTAGTAAATCAACCCCTAAGTGACACTTTTTGAGGACTGGTAACATTGATACATCGATCACTGCTAAAAAAAAATATGCACTGTCACTGTATTAATGGCACTAACAGGGAAGGGGTTTATATCAGGGGCGATCGAATGGGTGAAATGTGTCCCTAGGGAATGCTTGCTAACTGTATGGGGGAGGTGCTTGTACTGTGGGAAGACAGAGATCCGTGTTTCTACTTAGCAGAAACACAGGATCTCTGTCTTCCCAGAACAGCAATCGGTCTCGTTTACATCGGGCAGATGGTTGTTCTGCCTCTGTCGGGAAAGACCGGCGAGTCCCGGCAGACATCGGGTCAGCAGGACCCGCTGATTGGCTCCCGCTGTGTGCAATCACAGCGGGAGCTGGTCGCCGCAAACCCCGGAAGAAGAAAAGATGCACAGGTACGTGATTTCGCCTGTAGGAGCGTGCGCCCCACAGTACATGTACATGGGTTCGGTGGGCAACAGGTCACAACAGGAAAGGTAGAGGGGGGTATTAAGATGGAATGTGCATTTTAGGGCACTCCAATCCATGCTTAAAGGGGTTGTAAAGGTATACATTTTTTCACCTTAATGCATTCTATGCATTAAGGTGAAAAAACTTTTGACAATACCGCCGCCCCCAGCCCCCCCGTTTTACTTACCTGACACCTCGAAACTCAGCCCCTCGCTCCCGACCTCCAGTTTGCCGCTCAGCCTGGTCGCTGATTGGCTATAGTGGATGGATTGAAAGCAGCGCAGCCATTGGCTTGCGCTGCTGTCAATCACATCCAATGATGCGGCGCGCCGGGGGTGGGCCAAGTGATACAGTGAGCGGCTATAGCCGCCGGCTGTATCACGGGAGCGCGCCCGCAATAACTAACCACCTTGTGAGGGAGCTCGCATTAAGGTGGTTAGTTCTTGCGGGGAGGAGCTGAAACAGCCACCGAGGGACCCCAGAAGAGCAGGTTCGGGGCCACTCTGTGCAGAACGAGCTGCACAGTGAAGGTAAGTATGACATGTTTGTTATTTAAAAAAAAAAAAAAAAATTACCTTTACAACCCCTTTAAACAAATATAGAGGCAGCAGTTTGGCTCTCCAAGAAATGGGAGGTTATCAATAAGGGCGTACTGGGGGGAGATCTATCTAGAGGTCCAAGCTGGGTGTAGAAAAGCTGCAGGGGGAAGGAAAGAGAGGACAGAAACTTAAATGATGTGAGGAGGCAGATAGATGAGTAAGTGAAGGGAATAGGAGAAGGCAAAAGAAAGGAAAAGGGAAGGAAGGGTGAAGAGAAGGGAGAGAAGAGGGAGTAAGGAATCCACTAGGGAAGGTTAGGAGAGCGATGACTAGACATGTGCACTGCCGAAAAATTTGTTGGTTTTCGTCTCATTCATTTTTTGGGTTTTTATTTTTTTCATTTTTCGGGTCATTCGTTATGATCGCAGTTTGTAAATTCGAAAATTCGTAAATTGAAACATCTGAAAATACGAAAATAAGAAAGAAAATCTGAAAATTTGAAAGAACGAAAATCTGAAAATTCTAAATAATAACTAACTAATAATAACTAACTATTAAATTATAGGTATTGGATTTTGCTTTCAAATGTGGCTGTTAGTGAACGTAGTGAATGCGAATTTATCCGAATTTATGAATTTTACCGAAATAACGAATGCCACATCTAAACAAATGAAACTGATTAAATTTATATTAAATAATAATAATAAAACGTTATTATTATTATTATTATTATTATTATTAGTATTGTTATTTATTATTATTAATTTGCTACATTCCATTCGTTTAGATATGGCATTTGTTATTTCGGATAATTTGTAACTTCGGATAAATTTGTATTTGTTACGTTCACTAACACTAACAAAATAAGAAAAGAAAATAAGTAATAAATAAGAAAATGATTGAGTATAAACAGTGATATTACGTTCACTAACAGCCAAATTTGAAAGGAAGTTCCAATAACTGTAATTTAATAGATAGTTATTATTTCATATCTTTGCGTTTTCAGGTTTTCGGATTTTCGAATTCCGAATTTCCGAATTTTTGATTTTACGAATTTTTGAATTTACGAATTTTCGAATGTTTGAATATTTGAATTTACGAATATTCTGAGAAATTGGTTAAACAGGTTTTCGTTGGTTCGGTTGTTTCCCGAATGAACAGATTTGTCGAGATCCGTCAAAAAACGAATTTGGAACTAAACGAATTGCACATGTCTAGGGATGACAGACCCAAGATCAGGATGCAGAAAGTATGCGTAGGAAGTTATGGAAGCAATAAGGCTTCATCAAAACCAGGGGGTTAGTAATGGTTACCCAGGGTTTCCAGAGTTTCTCGAATGTACTAATCTAATAGGGCAGCTTCCAGTTTGGCATGAATCATTGCTTGGGAAATTCTAATTTTTGCCGCGACTATACTCAAGGAAGGGGACTTCCTGGCCTTAGCAACGGTCTGTTTGGCCGCAGTAGTGATGGGTAGCAGCAGAAGTTTAAATTGGCGGCGTGTCAAAGCCATGGGTTTGTTTTTTTTTGGAGAGCCACAGTTGGGTCCGGCAGTAAGGGTGTAGCAAAATGTTTTGATAGGATCATGAAGATCTCTTACCAGAAGTATTTTACTGTGTGACATTCCCACCAAATATGGAGGTGCCCACCTCATTACAGCCAATGTCACGTTGGATTACTGCACAGATCTGGAGGAAATACACAAAGCTCACCAAGATTTAAGGAAGAATACACAAGCCTCTTGTAATTTGGTAATATTTTCTTGGCACTGTGTTCAGCTTTGAAGTCCCAACTATTTTTTTTTTTATTTTTTTTTCTGCTAAAATAAAATAAACAGACACATAAAAGCTCCCTAAACTTCAGTGAGCATTCTCAGTGCATCTGGCCAGGATATGAATTAATCTTAATTAATCTACATGCGAATTAAGCGTTTAACACTTAGCGGGGTGCAACCTAATGAGAACGCCTTCCTAAGGAGACACATTGACGCTTTGACGCTCATTTAAATCACAGAGCTGGAAGGGGAAGTGTATTTCTACTCTAAAACACATAAAATGGTTCCAGCACTGACAACGCACAGCAAATATTCACAGGACCAAAAGGCAACCTTTCAAGTAAGACGCAATTGAGCTGCCAATGCCGGTCGTGTTGAAAAGAGACCTGTTATAGAGGTGTAAGTGTTGGTGGAGCCCTGGACTCCAGTGTAGATAGGTGTTGTGACAGACCCAACCAGGACAGGGGCTTTTGGATGGGACTGAAGGCTAGCTTTTTGGCTACTGTCTGACTATGGGCTTTGGCTTTTAAGGGAACACTTTGAAAGGTATGTTGGGGGACCCTTGGAGTGGTCTTGCTTCAGGTTCAAGTCCATGTCTCCCCAAAACACGCAGACTCTGGGAACTGGGGAACCCAGATGCATATTTGGGGTCTCTAGGTCCAAAACAGCAATGACTACTTCAGACTGTGAGACTTAGAGCAGGTGTTAATTTAATCAGCTCAAAGCAAACTGGTCCTGGAGGTGGTCTCCTGCTATAGTCTGTTTATTAAGTGTGTCTCTTCCACTGTGCATTCCCATTGTTAATTAAGTTAATTGTTTGTTATACAAACTTATTGATCAGAATTTCATTTAAAGCGGTAGTAAACCCGCTGTCTTTTTTTTTTTTTTTCCCTACACCTGTAAGGGAAAAGGCATAATGAGCTACTATGCACCACATACTAGCTCATTATGAGATACTTACCTTAGAACGAGGAGTCGACATCTCACCCGGTCCACGCCGAGGGAGCTAACATTTCCCCTCGGCGTGCCTTCCGGGTATCGCGGCTCCGTCACTCCCGCGCCTGCGTGCGGGAGAAGTTTTTTCTGGCAAAGTCCGGCGGCTGCCGGGCTTTCACCCGAGAATCCCCTGTGCGCAAGCGCCGCTGCAGTCAGCGGCTCATTGCGAGGGGAATATCTCCTAAACTGTACAGGTTTAGGAGATTTTTTTTTACCTACAGGTAAGCCTTATTATAGGCTTACCTGTAGGTAAAAGTTTAAAAAAAAGGTATACAACCGCTTTAACGTTATCTTTTGTCTTGTGTTTTGACTTGTACACTGCAATATTTTCAATAAATCATTTGAACAAGTTAATTGTGTCACCTATTGTTCCTGTTTGTTGGGTAACTTGGCTAACTCTTGGAGGTACCTATAATGGGATTAGCCTTGTTTCAGCTTTACCTCATTATCTAAATCAGTGTGTCAGGGGCATGCTGGTCATAGCACAGCTGAAGTTCCCAGGCAAGGGCAAATACGCATGTACAGATGCGCTCGCGCATGCGCGCACATGTTAGCCATTAAGGCTGGCGCCAAACTGCCTATATCAGGGCAGCAGCTGTACTAGTGCTTTGATGTCTGATCTGCAGCTTTACCTGTATACCTGTTCCTGTGATCTCTGCTTGATTCCTGTGTTTGACCCGGCTTATCCTGACCACACTTGCTCTCCACCTGTCCTGACCTCGGCTTGCCTTAAGACTTTGTTATATCTTTCATCTGCCTGATATCCTGTTGCCAACCTCTGCCTGCACATTGACCATTCTATGCCTGCTGTTTATGCTTGTCTCTGATCATCTGTTGCTGACCTAGCTTTTCTGACCCTGCATCCAGTTATCCGTCTGTTCTGCTCTGCATGGTGTCTGGTGACACCGGTCCTCCATCTGCTGTGTGTCTGCATCTACTTTGCCTGCTGCCATCCGCTGCTCCAGCCATCCAGCCCTGGTGACACACTTGCCACACACCTCTGTGACCAACGGAAGATCTTGCAGGCACTCTTACCTCACCATGCTCTCCCGGCCACTGTCGCAACTCAGTGGCCCTTGAGCCGGGGCTGTACGAGAGGTCTCCCTCTACACGTCAGGCTCCGTCAAAAGGTACTTGACGCAGTGGTTCTCAACCTCAGTCCTCAAGTACCCCCAACGGGCCATGTTTTGGGAACTTCCCTTAGATAAAATAGCTCTCATCAATACCATGTCATTGATGTTGATTTAAAGCAGTTGTCCAAAGTAAAGGAAAACCTGAAAACATGGCCCATTGGGGGTACTTGAGGACTGAGGTTGAGAACCACTGTGTCACGCACCTTGTGGCAGAGCCTGACGTGTAGAGGGAGAACCACTGATCTAAACCATTGTGTGATGTTTTTGGTAAATATTTGGTTTTATTGTTCATGTGGTGACTGATCTTCTTGTACTACTGTATAAAAACCTGTACTTTTTTTCCAATAAACAGTCATTCCTTTGGTTCTATTCCCACATCTTGTTTATGTATGATGATTGGGGTAAAAAGGGCTGGTATTAGCTCTCGGTCTGCTCCGAACGGTTTGGAGGGCAGGAGGCACTGTTTTGGCGAAAGGAAGCACCTAATCGGGGTGCACAAGCGGTTCTGTCACAGGCGATGTAATTTTAAGTTGGAGGCAGCTCTCCAAATACCAAGGCCAGCGCTAAAAAAGGCAATACCAAGGGGTTAAGGTAGGTCTTTGGAGCAATGGCCAAAGAAAAATAGAAAGACAAGAGTACCATGAATGTGAAGATTGTTTTTTTTGGCCACAATGGTAAAAATAAGGTCAATGTTTTGAGAGTGTTACCGATCCCACCTAAATCAGGGCTGGTGTAGATAGGAACATCTCTCGTGGATGACTGGACCAAATTGACTTTTGTTTGAAATGGGATTTCTAAATTTGGCTCTGGCCCTGCCAACACATAGCAATCCTTCACAGTTAGATGCAAAGGGAACCTTTCTGGGAAGATATAGAGGAGCCCCATTGCTGACTGCGTTTTAAAAAGACCCATTACAGAGGAAGAAGTTTTGGTCGAATGTGGACCCAAGAGTAGATAGGTATTGGATTTCAGGATGGAGGCAGCTATCCAAATACCAAAACCAAGGGCAGCTGTTTAAATACAGATGGTCCAAGGTAGGTCTTTGGAGTAATGACAATAGAGACAAATGTACCATGGATGTGAATGAATGTTTAGTTTGTTTTTTTGGTCACAATGGTATCAACTAATGGCCAACATTTCTAGGGCTTCACCGATCTCCCATAATCAGAGCTGGTGTAGATGAGACCATCTGACTGGACCAAATTTATATTTTCTGGACGTTGGATCTTCCAAATTCATGCCTAGGTTTCCATTGAGGTGAAAACAGGGCTGGAAGCTAGATCTGGGAGACGTCTGGGTTAATATTTGGGAAGTCATACTACAGGAGTTAACAAACACTTCTCTTTTAGCTACTCATAGACAAACTCAACTATTAATTATTAACAGAGTAAATTAAACCCCAGAGTCCTTATATAAAATCGCCCATGAGGAGGATCCTTTTACAATGACCTCGGAGCAAATATGAAAGTAGTTATAATTCAATGCTAAGGAATCAGTGAGCTGGTAATGTCATACAGCAAATACTGGAACTGTGCAAAAAAAAAAAAAAAATATATATATACTGTATATATATATATATATATATATATATATATATATATATATATATCAAATACCTAAGTATCTCCCCCTTCTGCCTCAGTGCCTGAAATATGTTAGATTGCCAGCCTTGGGCAATAGCGACAGGGCATAAATCCCCATTCTCGGTCTGATTTTTGCTGTGCAGGACAACAAGAAAAGATAATATAAAGATCTATTTGAGATGCTTATGCCAGCAGTATTTCAGAATACGATTATGTAAACGTTTGTTAGCCTCTGGGTATTTTCTAGATCTATATAGATATAAGATGTTCTTCTAAGTCATAAAAGATAAGCTATTCTTTCAAGCCAGATATGTCCCCTACAACAGCTGCAGCAGGGCGCACATACAATTTCCATCCCTTCCCACTCAACCCAGACATCCCTTTAATAGGGTCTTTACACCTAGGGGTCGGGGCAGGAAGGGTCGGCCAATCACGTGACCATTGTGATTGGTTCTCATAGTGGTCACATGATCAGGAACCAGTCCCACTAGTTTCCAACCATTAGTACAGACTGAAAGCTGTCTGAGCATGCTCTCAGCGCAGAAATCTCTGCCACTCATGGACACCCATGAATATGTGGCATTTGGGTGTTAAAGCTTACCACTTTGCCACCGCACATATACAGCATTGCATGGGCGGCAAGAAGTTAAGATATGGCAAAACAAAATGTTGGCTTAGGGGTACAGTGAGGGTTTAATTACCCCCAGGTGACTGTCCCTTGAACTCATTTAGGTTGAATAGTAATAGATACAACCAGCGGAGGCCAGTAGGCCAGTACTAACACATGTAGACTAGAAGGATCCAGTGACTGCTGCCTATTAATCCTCTAGTAGTGAATGACAGCCTTCTTGCATAATTGCCAAAGTGGAAGGATCAGAGCTGCTTATCCTTTAAAAGGGACACTTCTGTCCCTCCTGGTGAGCCTTTGCAACCCCACAGCACCTGGTGACTGTCCTTTGAACCCATTCAGGTGATCAGTAACAGAACCGGTGGTGGAGGCTTTATGACACAAACCAGTGTTAGTGCCAATTAGAAGGACCCAGGGACTGGCACTTACTTCTCTTCTAGTGGTGAGTGACAGGCTTCTTGTATAATGGCCAAATAATAAGGTTTAGAGCTGCTGTTCCTTTATAAAAAGAAATTTTTGACCCTTCTAGTGAGTCATTGAATCATGGATAAGGAGCATGTGCGATTAGACTGAATGAGGTACTTTATTCTATGTGTCAGACCCAATCCACCAGGCGACTGGTGGAGGGGAAATCATTTGGTGGAGGGGGGATTATGGTGTGGGGGTTGTTTTTCAGGGGTTGGGCTTGGCCCCTTAGTTCCAGTGAAGGGAACTCTTAAGGCGTCAGCATACCAAGACATTTTGGACAATTTCATGCTCCCAACTTTATGGGAACAGTTTGGGGATGGTCCCTTCCTGTTCCAACATGACTGAGCACCAGTGTACAAAGGAAGGTCCATAAAGACATGGATGAGTGAGTCTGGGGTGGAGGAGCTTGACTGGCCTGCACAGAGTCCTGACCTCAACCTGATAAAATATCTTTGGGATGAATGAGAGCGGAGACTGCGTGCCAGGCCTTCTCGTCCAACATCAGTGCCTGACCTCACAAGTGCGCTTCTGGAAGAATGGTCAAACATTCCCATAGACACACTCCTAAACCTTGTGGACAGCCTTCCCAGAAGGGGAACTACGAATGGGATGCCATTAAAGTTCATGTGCGTGTAGAGGCAGATGTCCCAATACTTTTGGTGATATAGTGTATCTGCTCCCACAAATGAATTTAATAAGATGCCTGCCTTCATGTGCCAGAACCAGAGCACCAGGTTACTTTCTTGTAAACCACTCAAATGGCCAATGACCGTGGTAGAGGCTCTCTGACCAAGAACAGTGCTGGCATCAAGTGGATTAAAGCAGTGGCTTTCAACCTCAGTACTCAAGTACCCCTAACAGGCCATGTTTGCAGGGTTACCTTTATCTTGCACAGGTGGTATAAATTTAGAGTCAATGGCTTGGTATTTTGGACCTTTTTTTTATCTAAGAGAAATTCCAAAAACATGGCCTGTTGGGGGTACTTGAGGACTGAGGTTGAAAACCACTGAATTAACCCCTCCCCGACCACCGCATGCCGATATACGTCGTCAGAATGGCACGGGTGGGCAAAAGGGCATACAGGTACTTCCCCTTTAAGATGCGGCATTGTGGGCGCCAGGGGCCGGCTGACAACTCATGGGGCCCCCGGGCAATAGGAGATTATGGGGCCCCCGGGCAATAGGAGAAGATTATGGGGCCCCCGGGTAATAGGAGATTATGGGGCCCCCAGGCAATAGATTATGAGGCCACACAGTATACACACACACATACAATTTACACACACAGACACACAATATACACACACAGAATACACATACACACACTGAAAAGGTACTGGAGAGGCGGGGCAGCTATAATCTTGGGATTTTTTAAAAAACACAGATTTTTACATACTGTCCCTGGTTTTATTGAGGCTGGCAACCCTGATGGGGCCCCTTAGTGGCATGGGGCCCTTGGGCAGTGCCCGAGTGGTCGAATGGTCAGTCCACCCCTGGTGGGTGCGTGCGCCCGCCGCGTGATCCGTGACCGCGGGTCCCACAGACTCGATGTCCGCCGGGTGCCCGCGATCGTGTCATGGAGAGATGCCTATGTAAACAAGGCATTTCCCTGTTCTGCCTAATGACATGACAGCAATCACTGCTCCCTGTCATCGGGAGCGATGATCACTGTCATTTGAGTGGAAGCCCATACCCCCACAGTTAGAATCACTCCCTAGGACACACTTAACCCCTTGATCGCCCCCTACTGTTTAATCCGTTCCCTGCCAGTATCATTTACACAGTAATCAGTGCATTTTTATAATCAGTGCACTGTATAAATGAAAATGGTCCCAAAATAGTGTCAAAAATGTCCGATGTGTCCGCCATAATGTCGCAGTCACGATAAAAATTGCAGATCGCCGCCATTACTAATAAAAAAAAATAATAATAAAAATGCCATAAATCTATCCCCTATTTTGTAGAAGCTAAAACTTTTGCGCAAACCAATCAATATACGCTTATTGCGATTTTTTTGTTACCAAAAAAATGTAGAAGAATGCATATCGGCCTAAACTGAGGAAAAAAATAGTTTTTTTTTATATATTTTTGGGGGGATATTTATTATAGCAAAAAAAAAAAAAATTGCATTTTTTTTCAAAATTGTCGCTCTTTTTTTTTTTGTTTATAGCGCAAAAAATAAAAACCGCAGAGGTGATCAAATACCACCAAAAGAAAGCTCTATTTGTGGTAAAAAAAAAAAAAGGACGTCAGTTTTGTTTGGGTGCAACGTCGCACGTCCGCGTAATTGTCAGTTAAAGCGACGCAAAAAAGTGCTCTGGTCAGGAAGGGGTGTAAAATCTTCCGGGGCTGAAGCGGTTAAATCCGAGTCAATGGCTTGGTATTTTGGACAGCTATTTTATCTAAGAAAAATTCCCAAAACTTGGCCCTGTTGGGGGGGGGGTACTTGCGGACTGAGGTTGAGAACCACTGGATTAAAGTGATCCATTGACAGGCATCCTATTACTTATCTTGCTGCAGATATTTCCCACTATCTAAGGTGTATCTGCGAAGGGATTTAGAAGCTGCACCTGATTAATAGCCCATCCTTTAGGAGACTCCGGGATAATAGTTCTATACCTCTTATGAAGTGACAGTGAAATTCCTAGAAATCATATTAGAATATTGACAACTGTGCCTTGCTGTCAATATGTTGCTGGCAAAGCGAATGGCTGGTTTAATTTCGAACGATCTATGACAATTCAGAAGACAAAAAAAAGCCACGTTGATTCAGCGTATGCACCCCTCTAAGCACCAGCCAGTTTAGAACCGTGTCACCGCGGGAGGGGCCGGGAGATGGGCGAAGAGTAATGGGCCTGTTAAATGGGAATGCTGCATGTTTATCAGAAATTACCTGGCTTACGGAAAAAAAAAAAAGTAATTTAGTAAAATAAATGATTATCCGATCGGAGGTAACGCTGTCAGCAAAAGCCGCCTTAGATTAATCTTTTTTTTTTTTTTTTGCTAATCCTTTCTAAACCAGCAACAGCAGCAAAAAAAGCACAAGCCTAATGCCATGACAATGCTAGTGGCATTAATGTTGTGACAATCCTAAAAAAAAAAAAATCCCATTTTGTAAAGTGTGGAATTAATGTCACGGGATTTATTTATATGTCTGGGAGACCCGGTCAATGTTTGCATAAAACCCACCCAAAAAAAAAAACAAACAAGGAAATGTGAACCATGGTTTGCATACTCAAATGTATTTCTTTAATTCTTTTATCTCGCAAAAATGAAATTCTATCATGCTTTAAAGAGGTCCACTGGACCACTTGTAGGAAAACGTGGCAGGTTGGTATATAAGGTTGCCCAGTAGTCTGTCCCATTTGATGTCCCATGCTTCTTGGGACTGGAGTCTGAACTGCATGTGGGTGGGTGTTGCGTGGTGCGGTGGCATTAAGGCCCGGCCGTGCACGATTCGAATCTTGGCCGGCTCAGGAGGAACCGGCCAAGATTCGAACCGTTAATGGGCAGGCTGAATGTACTAAGTTGATTGATTAAATTACTTGATCAATCAACCTGCCCAAATTTCTCGCAAGTATTGCTAGCGGCTGCTATAGCCGCTATCAATAATCACTATATTTTCCAGGTGGGGAGGGCTTCCCCTGCCCGCCCCCGCTCACTCGCTGGGAGAAGATAAGTGCTGATTCTACTGTCTGTGTTGCTGGAGGAATCGTGCAAATTTTTTTCCTGTAACTGTGGTTGCACAGGTGCTACCACTAGGCAAACTAGGCAGCCACCTAGGGCGCCCTGCGCTGGTGAGGCTGCATTTGATGGGTGCTGGTGAGGCTGCATTTGATGGGCGCTGGTAGGCTGCATTGATGGGCGCTGGTGAGGCTGCATTTGGTGGGTGCTGGTGAGGCTGTATTTGATGGGTGCTGCTGAGGCTGCATTTGATGGGCGCTGGTAGGCTGTATGGTTGGCGCTGGTGAGGCTGCATTTGATGGGCGCTGGTGAGGCTGCATTTGATGGGCGCTGGTAGGCTGCATTGATGGGCGCTGGTGAGGCTGCATTTGATGGGTGCTGGTGAGGCTGTATTTGATGGGCGCTGGTGAGGCTGCATTGATGGGTGCTCGTGAGGCTGCATTGATGGGCACTGGTGGGCTGTATGGTTGGCGCTGGTGAGGCTGCATTTGATGGGCGTTGGTGAGGCTGCATTTGATGGGCGCTGGTAGGCTGCATTGATTGGCGCTGGTGAGGCTGCATTTGATGGGTGCTGGTGAGGCTGTATTTGATGGGCGCTGGTGAGGCTGCATTGATGGGTGCTCGTGAGGCTGCATTGATGGGCACTGGTGGGCTGCATTTGAGGCGTGCTGGTGGGATGCATTTGATGGGCGCTGGTGAGGCTGCATTTGATGGGTGCTGGTGAGATGCATTTGATGGGCGCTTCATTAAAAAGGTTGGGGGAAACATGGGCAGAGGAAAGGGGGTGGAGTCAGAGGTAAAGCCAAGAGGGCAGCAAAATGAGGTTTCGTCTAGGGTGTCAAAAATCCCTGCACCAGCCCTGACCATGTATAGCCAGCCTAACATACTCTGAATCCAGATGCAATCAAGAGAACTTGTATTGAAGTCAAAGTAAACAGTTCACAACAAGCCCAGTGGAAGGAAGCCCAACTGGGAACCCTCACAGATGACAACAGCGTGTAGCAAAGCAAGTCTCAGCTGAGCTCATAGCTGTCTTGAGGGGCGGAGTGCGGCCTGGCTGATCCAAGCCCAATCAGGAAGGTTTCCAAGAAGTGCAGCGGGTCCCTGTGCTTTTCCTACCTGTCAGGAGCCTTTCCCTACCGCTATCTCTGACAGACAAGAGACCTGTCCCTACACTGTCCACGTGCTAAATGCACTTCAAACCCAAGAGCTAGGGTCTTAAACAGACTCCGCCTGACCCAAGATGGCTTTCAGAGTCACATGGGCTGTCAGCATCCAACCAGATTGCTGTTCCGGTGATACAGGAAACCAAAGAGGAACTATAATCCTCCTGACTTCCTCTCCACCTGTACTGCCGCTGTATATGAGCGCCACCCGCAATGGGGAAAACAGACTGCACCTGCATGCATGCAGGTTGGTGGAAGAGTGTTAGGGTACAGGAAGGAGTGTCAAATAATTTAATCTGCTGCACTGGAAACATTGGAATAGAGATCATCAAAAAACAGATATGGTGTGAAACTCTAGACCAGGGGTAGGCAACCTCGGCCCTCCAGCTATTTTGAAACTACAAGACCCATGAGACATTGCAAGACCCTGACAATCACAGGCATGACTCCTGGGGGGGAATGATGGGATTTGTAGTTTCACCAAAGCTGGAGGGTCGAGGTTGCCTACCCCTGCTCTAAACAATTCACGAGGGCGATGAATGTGAAACTAAGCAATATGGCTCCTGTGTCCAAGAGGTGCATATTGAGACCCTTAGAGATAGGCTTGAGTTAGTAAGTCTTTAACAGTCTCCTGTAATATGCCATTAGTTTCAAACAAAGGTCTTCTGTAACATATGAACAGTCTTCCATGTAGCAGCCTCTCTCGCTGCCATGGCTGACCGATCCCTCTATGTTCATATATCCATTCACCTAGCTTGTCACTACTCACCAAAGGGACAGGCAATTTCTTGCTTCGAGTCATACAGCGTCCAATGCAGGACTTGTCATCCGCTCTGTGTTGCATCAAAAATGTGGGAGTGCTGCATGGCTCTCTATTATTTGCTCTGCCTGTGTGTATTTGGGTCAGATCTAGTTACTATATAGCTCTTACCTGCAGAGCACTAGACTGAGAGACACAGGGATTGTGAAATATGTAGCTTCTTCACAGGAAGTGTCAGTTCTCACACTACAGTCATGCATTAAGCTGCGCGGTGCCTCATGCCTCATGCTTCTACATTAAGGTGGCTAGATCTTCAAAATGAAATCCAGGGACACAATACTGACCATGCCTACTTTTATTTGGGGTGTGGAAGGGGTGGAGCAGGGAGTGGGGATAACTGCTGCATGCAAAGCGTGCCACCCCATGCCTTGGGTGAGGCCACATTGTGCTAATAGTGGGAGGAGTTTAAAGGGTATGGTATAATAACATCTGAGCCTACTTTGCTCTGGGTGAAGAGTCCAGGTGCATACTGCAGGTCACCATCGCAAGCAAGGTCAAGGCAGCAAATTATTCATATCCTTACCTCTTGCAATGAAGTCTGCACAAGCCAATTGGGTAGGTACTGGGAAGACCATGTAATATCAGCATGTGACATCATCAGTAACGCAGGACAAAGTCAGGAGCAAACACACCCCTTTCCTCCCTCCTCCTGATCCAGGACAATTACAGAAATGTTGCTAAGATGGATTACCCTGTAGCTGCTAGGGCCAGGGGCACCATTGTTAAAGCTGGAAAGAAATCTGGGACACACTCTTTCAACTGGGGACAAAATCTTTTTCAAAAGATCGGGGACTGTCCTTGTAAACCGGGGACACTTGGTCACCCTATTCTACACAAACTAAAATGGCTGGCCTGGGAATGTGAAGGATTTATCTACTATAGGTTGTGTGTACAGGGCTACAAATGACACCATGGAATAGAATCTACTCAAACACACATAGTAGTATTTAGTCACATTCAACTGGACGTGATCTATAATGTTGAAGACATGTCATAGCTTACCCAAACTGTTTCCTTAATTATAATCAATGTCAAGAAGACACTCCAACATTTATATATATATACAGTGTCTCACAAAAGTGAGTACACCCCTCACATTTTTGTAAATATTTTATTATATCTTTTCATGTGACAACACTGAAGAAATGACACTTGTCTACAATGTAAAGTAGTGAGTGTACAGCTTGTATAACAGTGTAAATTTGCTGTCCCCTCAACATAACTCAACACACAGCCATTAATGTCTCACTTTTGTGAAATACTGTACTTCTAGCATTGACACCTTAATCAAATCGCCAATGAATGTGTCAAGGTGTGCATTGTTGTGATATGGCCAGTGAAGAGATGTTAATAGGGCTGGGATATGTTCCCCGACACTCATTAGAACTTAAGAGGTAGCTTGCATAAGCTACAAAACATCCAGCTGAATGTTGCTACTACCAGCTCTACCATGACCTGGATAACTTAGGACTTTTATGGAATTGCTGCTTAAAATGTGTAGCACTACCTCTGCAAGGGTCACTGACTTTAACTGGTTCTCCCCCAAACAGTACAAAGGCCACTCTCCACCGAAGCAACAGCCCATTCACTCCAGCTCCAAATAAAAACTGTCTATGGATTGGCTTTTTGTGGTTTATTGCTGATAAAACTTGTAACAGGGGAGGGGTTGGAGGCACAGGTACACCAAAACAATGTGCAATTGACTGTGAGAGGACATGCTTCTCTTTAAGTAGCTGTGCATATTAGACATTCTAAGGCCTCACAGCTGGGGACCATAAGGCAAGTCTTTTTGGCATCTGGTTACCCTGCACCACGGCACAGCTATTGGTACCCAGTGCGATCTCAGGAAACAATGCACAGTACTGGAGGGAACTCTTCTCTAAGCTCACAGTCCAGGACATTGCTGAGGAGGGGAGGGAGAAGGGAATGGCCAGTATCTGAGACCCTATGAGAGCCATCTCAATCTAAACAACCTCTGGCACTTATATTACAAAAGCAGTCACTAGGAATTAATTTAGGGTCATTACTCACAAGTCCTCAAGACAGCTGCCACTTCCCAGACTTGAGTGAGACAGTCCTTCCTCCACTTCCAGGTCCCAGCTCTGCCACTGCTGAGACCTCACAGGACAGCAACACAGTCCATAAGATGCCTCAGGGGCAATAGCCCCCTGAGGCTTGGATTTGTTTTCCTTGCTGGGGAAAATACTCTCATTCCAGGGCTCCAGACTATTTATCAGATTCTCCACCATCTGGGCCAGATGGTGGTCGCCAGTCACCATCTGGGCAAACTTCCCTGGGGATTGGTTGGAGTCTGATGAATATTCAGGCTGGTTATTTGAATTTTCCCTCCCTAAGCTCTAGAAACCTCTTCTAGAGGCAGGAATAGCAATCAAACCCCCAGCCTTTAAAACCCTGAACAGACCAGATCAAGCAATCCCTGCTTCCATGATTACAGAAAGAGCCAAAAACGAAACATACCTAGCATCCTACGCTAGGAGGACGCTACAAATGTTTTCCATAAAGCACAATTTCTAAATGAAAACTGACCCCCACATCTTATCCGGCATGATATATCTACATAAATCAGCATGGATTTTTTTTCCTTGCTGTGGAAAAGACTCTCTTTCCAGGCTCCAGACTATTTATCAGCTTCTCCAACATCTGGGCCAGATGGTGGTCACCAGCCACCATCTGGGCACACTTCCCTGGGGATTGGTTGGAGTCTCATGAATATTCAGGCTGGTTATTTGAATTTTCCCTCCCTAAGCTCTAGAAACTTCTTCTAGAGGCAGGGAGAGCAATCAAACTCCCAGCCTTTAAAACCCTGAACAGACCAGATCAAGCAATCCTTGCTTCCCTGATTACAGAAGGAGCCAAAAACGAAACATACCTAGCATCCTACGCTAGGAGGGCGCTACAAATGTTTTCCGTAAATGAAAACTGACCCCCACATCTTATCCGGCATGATATATCTACATAAATCAGCATCTGGGATCTCATGGCTATTGACGTGTTCATACATCTGACTGAAACACCACAGAATACTAATTGCTCTTTCTATATTAGACTAGCAATTAAAAGGCTGACCGGCTTTTCAGAATACATAATACGGTTCCCGTATATGGTAGGTGCTTTAGGGATTTGTACTTGGTCTCTGAGCTAGCTCTGGCTTTTACACTCTTTACATTATTAGCAACATAACACAGCATTGTGGTTTTCTAAAACCTCTAGATGTTCTGAAGATCCAGGTAAGGGACATTCTCTTAGTGTACTAAGGATCTTCACAGTTATTAATATGTAGAATTAGCATTAGGCATAGTAATGAGTATTAAAGCTGCAGCATTATTCCTTTTTTTATACCGCTCTGGTTTTATTTTATAGCAGTTGCTTTACTAAAGGCAAATAGACTGTTCACTTTTAAAGGAAAGTTGCATTTTGCAAAGAAAATTGGACTCAGGGCTTAGTAAATTAGGTGAAGCTGTTTTATTCCACTTACACTATATTGTCAAAAGTATTGGGACACCTGCCTTTACACGCATATAAACTTTAATGGCATCCCAGTCTTAGTCCGTAGGGTTCAATATTGAGTCGGCCCACCCTTTGCAGCTATAACAGCTTCAACTCTTCTGGGAAGGCTGTTCACAAGGTTTAGGAGTGTGTCTATGGGAATGTTTGACCATTCTTCCAGAAGCGCATTTATGAGGTCAGGCACTGATGTTGGACGAGAACGCCTGGCTCGCAGTCTCCGCTCTCATTCATCCCAAAGATGTTCTATCGGGTTGAGGTCAGGACTCTGTGCAGGCCAGTCAAGTTTCTCCACCCAAAATTCGCTCATCCATGTCTTTATGGACCTCCCGCCGCCTGTAAGAACGATTGTTCTTACGGTGCATAGAATCATCGGATGAAAAAGATGATATCTGGATGATGCCTGTGGCTGCACCCATCATCATTCAGATTTTCTCATTTAAAGTCCAGGACGTCATGGGATGTACCTTCGGCGGGAAGTGGTCAAAAGAAAGGAGAGGATGGGAGATCCCCACCGCATGTACTTTGGTAATTATGTGAAATGGCCACTTTGTGTACATACAGTCCATCATGTGTTCTTCAATCTGATATGCTAAATGCAATTTCTTTGCAGCAAACCTATCCTCTGAAGAAGACCCTTATAAAACGGGTCGAAACGCGTCAGCCTGTGTCATACATTTGACATTTTTGTCATATAATGCTATGTACATTTTTGTGTTTGCTACATTTGCACTTTTGGGTATACCCCCTTTAGAGCTCATATTTTAACTATCATGGAATTATTATATGCCAATAATTTTTAAATAAATAATCATTTTTCTAATTTATCTACCATTTATTAACCTCGCTGCTAAAAACCCCTTTGTGAGAACTTTCCCATTATATATCACTTGGGGTGTGCAGCATCTTTATCTCTCTTTATATGTGTTTTTCCCATGCTAGAAAAAAAAAAAAAAGTTTATTTTTTTTTACTATTTTGGTCAAGTTTTCTTTTCATAATATTAAAAAAAAGAACCTGGAGATATCCATTACCATTTACCACCAAATTAAAGCCCAATTTGTCCTAAAAAAAAAAATGCGGTATAATCCACCTGGATGCACAAAGTAGTAGCACGATATGTACGGTTTTACTAACACATGTCAAAGTTGCAAAATTGTGCTTAGGCATTTAGATTTGTTTTAGCCTAAGGTGTGAAGGGGTTAATTAAAAAAAAAAAAAAAAGATACATGGAAATTGTTTTAATGACATGTTGTAATGCAGGACTATAGCAAGCTGAGATTCTTCCGGTTGTAGTTTATATCTTTTTTTTAAGAGTTTAAATCTTTTTTTTCTCTCTATTTGTTATTATAGCCAGGATTGCGCAGTTAAAAACTGGGAAGGATCGTACTTCTAGTTTATCAATGTCTGCGGCCAAGGTGTCAAACCTTGAGAAATCATTAGTCATCCAAACATTTCTTGGCGTCAACTGACCTCATTGAAGAGTAGGAAAAGGTAGTGGGGGGAGAAGATTTCAGAATAAAACGTCGCTCGGCGGCAGTGCACACTAGAGCCAATATTCAGCTGTCACACGATGAAGAAGTCCATTTCACCGAATGATTTAGAAAGAGAAAAACTGAAGTGACGGGGGTTGGCCTTTGGGTTGGATGGCGGAGACCTGTCAGAAGCTGATTGGCGTGGAAAAGGGTAAAGATTGTCCGGTCGCATTCCCCAATTTCCGAGAGCATCGGTTCTCAACCTCATTAAAACAATTAAGGCAATCGCGGGGGGAAAAAAAGAGTAAATCGCTTGATCTGAAGTGAAATTTAGTCCTTTAGGAAAGTCTCTATCATTTAAAACCCATGCATCCAGAAGTTCCACCCGTAGCGTATGTTTGGGAAATGTCCAATTAAAGTGATTCCGGTCCATTTCCGGGTCACCTGATCGACGTGATAGCCTCTCATTGGGCCCTCCCCTGTGTTTTTCTCTCTCTATGAATAGAGAGAAAAGATACAATGTATCTCTCTCTCTTCTTGCAGAGAGAAAAAAAAAAATCAAAATAATAATAAAAATTAAATAAACATAGTCTGGTCAAATTATCCAGTTCCAAGAGTCAGCTCTCAACCTCATTTAAACAGTAAAACCAAAAATTTGGTGAAAAAAAAAAAAAAAAAGTGAAATTTAGTCCTGTAGGATTGTCTCTATCATTTAAAACCCATGCATCCAGAAGATCCACCCGTAGCGTATGTTTGGTGAATGTCCAATTAAAGTGATATGATTCTGTCAGTGATTCACTGCACAAAACGCTGCGTTATTGTTGATGGCAACCCAAACGCACAAAACAATTGGGCATTTTGCCACACAATAAAAATGCGGCTTGCTCCCAAGCCCAGAGACCTGGGTGCCCTGAGTCTCATACTAACGATCGGGACCCGTAACTCCCGGTTCCGAGTCACCTGATCAACGTGATAGCCTCTTATTGGGCCCTCCCCTGTGTTTTTCTCTCTCTATGAATAGAGAGGAAAGATACAATGTATCTCTCTCTCTCCTTGCAGAGAGAAAAAAAAAAATTGTGTGCAAAAAAAATAAAAAAAAAAATAAATAAATAAAATAAAGATTGTCTGGTCAAATTATCCAGTTAAAAGAGTCAGCTCTCAACCTCATTAAAACTATAAAGCCAAAAAATGGCTTGATCTGAAGTGAAATTGAGTCCTATAGGAAAGTTTCTATCATTTAAAACCCATGCGTCCAGAAGATCCACCCGTAGTGTTTGGTGAATGTCAGATTAAAGTGATTTGATTCTGCCAGTGATTTGCAGCACAACATGCCACGTTATTTTTGATGGCACCCCAAATGTGCAAATGAATGGACATTTTACCAGACAATTAAAGACATGCAAAACCTCCAAAAACAGGTCTAGGTCTAAAAAAAAAAAAAAAAAAAAAAAAAGGTAGAGGTTATACTTTTATACTTTGGTGCATTTTTGTAGCACAGAGCAGCCCATTGAAATGGATGGTGCTGCTCCAAAAATGTTGCAAAAAGCACACATAAAGAAAAACACTCCAAACATGCGACATTCTGACGTCACTAGATGTGAATGGGATAAAAATCTGGCATTTTGTTACACTGCAATATATGAGAACAATAAAAGCAATTTTACCTCTGGTTAGTGATGACTGAGTTGCCATACAACTAAAAGTAGAATCCATAAGAAGTATAATCTGTTCTAATAAAAATAATAATATTAATAATAACAAAATAATAGTGCAGGAGATTGCAAAAAAAAATAAAATTATAGAGGCAAATAAGGATTTAAATTGAAAGCATACGAGGATTGAACAAGTGGATTGTATGTGATTTTTTAAAATGTTTATATTATTATTATTATTATTATTATTTTTATTATTATTATTATTATTATTATTATTAATATTAATATTTTTGTACTTTTTTTTAATCAGTACAGATTATATATAATATTATTATTATTATTATTATTATTATTATTATTATTATTATTATTATTATTGTTATTATTATTATTATTATTATTATATAATTTAATATTTTTTTATTTTATTATTATTTGTAAGGATTTTAATAATAATAATTTTTACTTTTTTAAAATCTGTACAGATTCTATTATTATTATTATTATTAGTATTATTATTATACATGATTTTAATAGTAATATGTAGCACCCTCTAGTTAGGTAGGTGCTAGAGTGATGATTTTTCAAGCAGAGTAGGAAAGTTTAGGCAGGCCTAGCTGTTGACTAGGCCTGTTTGTTTTCATTCTGGGCTGGGAGTGGCTCAGGGCAGGGCTGGGTGACTTACAGGTAGCATCACTGTCACCTCCCTTTTCCTTCTAGAAGGTGCTAGAAAGAGAGGAGGAGAGGGGAGGTGGAGCTGCTTGGGATATTCTAAGGAGCCTTGACCAATCCCCAACTTGCATTGGCAGGGGGCAGGCATCGTTAAATACCTGGGGTCAGCCCAGCTGGGGAGGAGTTGTCGGGTGGAAGAGCTGGAGTGAGAGAGTGTTGAGGCTGTCAGGGCCCACAGGGAGCTCCCCAGTCTGGGGGGGGGGGTGACCTTGGGCCCGGGGCTCAGGTGCATCCAGGAGGAGAGAAGAGATCCTGGAAGGAGAGGCACATGAAAGAGCAAAGAGAGGACAGCGGGAGAGAACACTGCTAAGAGACTCCAGGGAGGACAACTGGTTGCAGCCAGGAGGGCTGGTGAGTGGAGCACAGTCGGGAGGACTGGGAGGCACGCCTGAGAGAAGTGGGAGTTTGAGTTTGAGATGGGTGCAGAACCAGAAGAGAGGACTGTGGGAAGGACGGTGGAGAGAGGTCATTGCAGCCAGGCTGGCTGGCAGAGCCTGAAGAGAGCTATCTGGGATAAGTAGCTGGGAACAGGACAGTTAGCACCAAGAACTTTCTATACTATAGGGGGCCCGCGGTCCCTGCCTGCAAAGGGCAATTCCCTGAGGCCTGAATGAGTGAGTGTCAGGCCCAGGGCTTTTTTTCAGCTGGAACTTGGTGGAACTCAGTTCCACCACCTCTGGCTCAGGCCCTCTGCTCCCTGCTCACCACTATCACTTGTAAACACAGAAGTCCTGCTTCTGTGTTTACAAGTGACAGCTTGTCTCTCAATGGCTCCCACATATCTGATCTCCTAAGCGGCTCCCACTGAGTGCAGGATGGGGACAAGGGAGATGCAGGTGCCCAGGGTGCAGTGCAGATCCCGACACCCCCCACTGAATGATCTCCCTGCAAGTGAGGAGGCAGAGCCACCTACAGTGTGCAGGGAGGTACTAGAGCAGGCTGGGTGCTTCAGTGTAATACAGCAACACAAGTAAGACTAGTGGAAGATGGTAGAGCTTTAGGGAGGGAGGGAGAATATGAGGGCAGTGGAAGGGGAGTTGCATAATGAGGTCATAGCTGAAGAGGAGTGAAAGTGAGATGTGGATGCAGAGGTAAGCAGCTGTGGAAGAAGGCTGAACTCTGCACTCTGTATGCAGCACACCTCTGAATTGTGCACATAACACCCTCCGAACTCTTTAAGTAGCGCATCTCTGAACTCTGTAACAACCCCCCCCCCCCCCCCAGAACTCTGCACTCTGTACTTAATACACTCCAGGAATAAGACCCTTCCACTGTTGGCGTAATTTGACCACACCCACTATTTGATGTGGTTCAGAGGGTGTGTGTGTGGGGGGGAGGGGGGTTTTGGGGGGGGGGGGGGGGGTCATCTCCTGTGGATTTCCTGCACCTATTTTCTGAGAGAAAAAGCCCTGGTCAGGCCTAACCATGCGGTGTTAGCTAGTCTGGAGGAGTAATAGTTTGCAGCAAGGGAAGTGCTGGAGAAGTGCAGGAAAGAGGTCTTAAGCAAGTGTTTGTGCTGGAGAGAAGACTGGAGTGTATATACTGGAGTGTATATAGTAGACACTGAATCTTCTGGGCATCCTATCATTTTCCATTCCCAGCCGAATTCAATCCCCTCAAATAAAAACAAAAAACAAAAAACAAAGCTTATGGACTATTCTGTGTCTCTGAGTGACTGAGAGATGGATGCTGAGCTGGGCAGGGTGACAGATAAACCACTATATTCAGCAACCTCTACGGGGGCATGGCTACAAATAATAATAATGATAATAATAATAATAATAATAATAATAATAATAATGATAATAATAAACTAATAGTGTAAAAGATTGCAAGTAAATACTATAGAGGCAAATAAGGTTTTAAAATGGAAGCATAAGGAACTGAACAAGTGGATTGTATCTGATTTTTTTTAAATGTTTATATTATTATTATTATTATTATTATTATTATTATTAATTATATTATACAAGATTTGTATTTTTTTCTAAATCAGTACAAATTATAGTATTAATATTATTATTATTATTATAATACAGGATTTTTATTAAAAAAAATAATAATAATGATAATAATAAAATGATAATGCAGCAGACTGCAAGTGAAAACTATAGAGGCAAATAAGGATTTAAAATTAAAGCATAAGAAGGATGAACAAGTGGATTGTATCTGACGTTTTAAAATGTTTATATTATTATTATTATTATTATTATTATTATTATACAAGATTTGTACTTTTTCGAAATCAGTACAAATTATATTATTATTATTATTATTATTATTATTATAATACAGGATTTTTATAAAAACAATAATAATAATAATAATGATAATAATAAAATGATAATGCAGCAGATTGCAAGTGAAAACTATAGAGGCAAATAAGGATTTAAAATTAAAGCATAAGAAGGATGAACAAGTGGATTGTATTTGACGTTTTAAAATGTTTATATTATTATTAATATTATACAAGATTTTTTTTTTTCTAAATCAGTACAAATTATAGTATTATTAATATTATTATTATTATTATTATTATAATGCATGATTTTTATAAAAATAATAATAATAATAATAATAATAATAATAATAATAAAATGATAATGCAGCAGATTGCAAGTGAAAACTATAGGGGCAAATAAGGATTTAAAATTAAAGCATAAGAAGGATGAACAAGTGGATTGTATCTGACTTTTTAAAATGTTTATACCAATATTATTATTATTATTATTATTATTATTATTATTATTATTATTATTATTATTATTATCATCATTTATTTATTTTTTTATTATACAGGATTTGTAATTTTTTAATTAGTAAAGATTATAGTATTATTATTATTCAGGATTTCTATAATAATAATAAAAACAATAATAATAATAATATAATAAAAATATAATCTGTACTAATAAAAAAAAAAAGGACGATGTAACAACAGAAGAATAGAAATCCTATCTTCTCTACCTCCCCCTGCGGTCGCCCCAAATTCAACACACTCCACTGAACATAAAATGTGTTCGTTTTACTAAAATATAATATTTTAATTAATTAGTCACAGTTAAACAGTCATCCTTCGTTAGAGAAATATGGGATTAGCCAAATTGGAGGATAATTGGTGTCTCAAGATAATGAGGGAATTTCAGAGTGACACAAAGCTAATGTGTCACAACTGGATGAGTCAGAGTCCCGGCCTGCCTGTTTCTCTGGGCATGCTGGGAAAATTTCCGGACAACGATTCTGACTTCTCTCTTAAATTCTAATCTGTGACCAGGAAAGGTCAAGGAGCAGAGTTAACCTTTACTGCTGCCTAAATCGTTTAATCGTTTTAACAAGATTGATGGATCCACATGATGATGTTTTCAGTTTAATTATGTGTTGCATGTGAGCGTGGCACCGTACGGCAGGCTCAAGTGGTGCAAAATCTTTTTTTAAATTCCTGCTGCTCTGGCTGAGTAATGAACCTTTCTTTCTATATTTTTAAAGTATGATTCTGCTAGGTTTTTATCGTTCAGATTTCTCCTCACTTCCTGCTCTGCAGACAAAACAGGAAGTAAGAAATCTCCCTCTTCGAATGCTGTTCACCGGAAACAGGTGTTGGTGGCACCACAGAAAGATTTCAATTTCCAGATTCGCTGATAATACTAAAAAATTTTGGACTTTATAATACTTTTTGTCCCAGTGACCACTGTTGCCTTACGGGACGGGGACTTCTTTCCAATGGGGGGACATAGAAAGTCATAAAAACTTGATAGATGGCAACCCAAGAACCAGCCCCCTGCTTGCTCCATGGCTGAGGGCTCTTGGCAAGGTGCTTTGATGTTTTCATAAAACTGTATGCAATATATGTGGTCAGCTCTTCCGCCTAGCAGCACTGGGGTCGTTGGTTCAAACAGCAAAAGAATAGTAGCTTCGGATCCTCATTAGCGTAGTAAGAAACATTTATTGAACAAGTAAAATAGCACTCTTACATATACGGTTCTTGATATTAAACACAAGGATTGGATGTGGACACCACCAAGCTGTTCTTAGTGTCCATCGGTAGCTTTTGCTTCCCAACCATAGGGAAGCAGATTTGACAGATGTCAAAAAGCCACCAATGCCCGGCATTCTACAGTGCTATTCAATGCCTCGTGGCAACCCCTACATGATACTGAAAGCAGGGAGCGGTGTAGGGAGGGGCGGCAACGCGTTTCAAAGGAACAATCCTTCCTTGTGGAATACCATCCATGGCAATACCTGCCTGGAGTTTGCATGTTCTTCCCATGCCGGCGTGGGGTTTCCTGCCACGTGGACATAGGGTACCCATTACTGCTTAGAATCAGAAAATTCTGGGAGTGTTGGATTTTTGGTCACCGGCTGTGCTCAGTGGTTCCATCTGCAGGCCCATAGGTTATTACTGTGTCCTAATGTGATGGGTAGGGGATGATGGGAGGAAACCCAGAGTACAGCAAGAGGGACCACAAACTTGACACCCCTTAATCTGTTGGATACTGTAGGATCTTCACCAGCTGGTTCCTCCTCCCTTCTAGATAGACCATCAGGGTAATATTTATTTTACTGACTGTGTCCTTTTAAGCCAGAAGGTGGAGCTGCAGTCTTTTTTTTTTTACCTCTTTGGCTTGATTATGTTTTCTCTGTGCTGCAAAAAGGCCTGATAGTTCAGAGTAGGACATTTCAATCAAACAAAGGGAACTGCAAAGCAAGCTGCTCTGGTGTGCTGTCTGCCTAACCCATAGTGCTCTGAAAAAAGGTTTATTTTTAATGTATTTAGATACAAATAAATACCGGTAGATAAGAAGCAACTGTTTGAACAGTATTAAAAAAAAAAAAAGACAATTACCCAAATCTATTATAGTTTTTTGTGCATTAAAGGAATACAATGCGATCTTACTTACATCTACCAAACATTTTTCATGGTCGAAGGTCTCTTTGAAGAGGTAAGAAGCTTATTTGATAAATAATCATAGATAAAGGCTGGAGATGAGGACATTGGTTACCCGAGAAGATGAGAATTTTTTTTTATTTATTTTTTGCTATGAAAGATATCCAGCTTGACTGGTGCTACAAAATATAATACTTCATAGTAACCCATTTTACTCTAAGAGGTTTTACCTGTCAAGGGCATGAAAAAGGCTTTGTTACAGTAGTGAGTAGATTAAGCATGGAGCCTTGACAGATTCATATGTTCCCAGACGGAGCGCGTGCTCCGGTAATTACACCGTCCCAACTTCCCTCCGGGCAGTCCATGTACAGGAGACTGATCTGCGCTTTCTCCAGGTAGGAAAGAAACACTAGGCTTTATTACTGAAATTAGTTGAAAGAAGCCATGGAAGACTTTGTTCTACCATCACATCCAGCCAACACATAGAAATCTGTGCTAAGTCATCGATATAATGAGCCGCAGTCACCACCAAGGCACACCACGAAACGCGTGTAATCAGCGTGGAACAAAACGTCACAGCGCGCTCGCTGTAGTCAGTGCTTTGGCTAATGGGCATCCATAATCACCTGAATAAAGAGCATTCGCTAGGCTAAGATTAGGAAGTTGTCAACACGAGAACGTTTTAAGTGTGTATATTTTACACAAAAGAATATATTTGCAAAGATGAGCCAAGGAACCTTTCCAATCTTGGATGTGCACGGAGGAGCGCCTGCTACAAATGTTCAGCCAGCTTCCATTAGTGATAAAGGGATTGGGAGCCTGGTCCCCAACCAGGCCTGCCACAAAGACTGGCATCAGTCCTTGTGGCTGCCATCACTCCATTGTGGCTGCCATCACTCCATTCACAATTTTACACTGGTCCACTATTTTGTGGTTTTCGCAAGTCCACAGTATACCTATACTTTTTGCCCTATTTTATTTACCCAGATTCCAGTTCATCATGATTGGTAGTTCCCCCGGGTCGCCACGGGAGACCCCGCTTTGGTGGTGGCGCCTTGCGCCTGGTTCATACGGGGAAATGGGTAAGCAACCTTGCTCCTCCCCCTCTATCTACATAAATTTTGTCCAATTGCTATGCTGTATTTCAAGTTTTTTTATCATGTATGCTTTTGGCCAACTATATTGTCCTCTGATCAATCTGCTAGTTAAATTACAGATGCCCTCCTGACGAAGTGGCTACTGTGCGCGAAACTAGTTGAGAGAGATGCCATCTGTGATCAATTGTCCCACTGTGATTCTCCCCTTTAATTATTTTGGTGATATATGAACTGCTACCATGTTTTATTCTGTAATTGATTATTTTTTCTGCACTAATAAAAAACTGTTGTATTTTTTTATATATTTGTTATACATTTGAATTGTATTGCTTTACTGTACCACGATAGTACAATTGCCCCCATGTCTTTGTGGTAGCCTGGTTGGGGACCAGGCTCCCAATCCCTTTATCTCTAGATTCCTGGATGATGGTGCAAGCCCTTATCTTTACCTTTAGCAAATCACTACAGAGGCTACACTTATTTTCCCCAGCTTCCTTTAGTGCCACCAGGAGATATTGGTCTTCATCAAGCCTTAACACAGGTCCCTTAGTGGATTCTGTGTGGTTCTATTAACATCAACTGCTTAAGTCCTGAAGAAGGGGGAGTTTTTTTACTCCAAAATGCATTGGATGTATTTGATGCACCTAACCATTAAAGGAGAAATATAGCCAAAGCTATTTTGGCTGTACTTCTCCTTGGGATCACAGGAGTGTAGTGTGTTCTGCACTGCTGTAATCCGTTTTCACGTCACTCCTGTAACCCGTAATGACATCACTCAGCCAAGCCAGGTTCGGGAAAATTCCCAGCTTTATAGTCAGGGTCCACCCACATGTCTGGACCGGTAGCTGGCTCAGCCTTCTCAGCGAGCCACTGAAAGCCTGAGCCAGCTGCTCCGGTCCTCTCCACAGCCCAGCGCTCCAGTAAGCACCGGAGGGGCAGAGCAGAGAGCTGGTGATTGACACTCACCGACTTTCTGCTCACTGAAGGCTGAGAACTGATCGGTCAGCGGTCTTTGATCACTCGGTTCTCAGTCTTAGAGCCGGTTGGAGGACAGATGCAGCATCAGATCGATGTTACAATACAGTTAAAACCTAGTGCTATGGAAATATTAGTTCTTATAAATATAGACAATTCAGTAATCACAGTGATTCGATCTTTCACAGCGATTCAAAGTGTCAGCTGCCGCTTAAAGTGCAAAATGCAAAACAATAATCCATACAATATAGTAAAATGTCCACAGGTACTCCAAAGGTAACCCTGATTACTAAAGCGGCGCAACTGTCATTGCTTATTATGACCAGCTTTCATATGGTAATGGCAGATGAGAAACTTGAAGAATTACAGATGGTCATAAAAGTCCAGGAAGACACAGGTGGTGGTCCTAATGTGGTATAAAAATTGTGCGCCTCACACCAGAATCTGTTAGCCGTGCGTCACACTCCCCTTAGGGGTTCTCAATCACCAGAAAGATAAACACATCACACTTTGATATGTTAACCACGTTTGTCTTCCACGTAATGAGGCATAGTTGCCAACAGTCCTGATTTTCCCGTGACAATCCCAACAATGCCGATTTTGGGACCCTCGTCCCAATCGGAGGCCATCCCGATTCAGGATTTTGCCTTTTTTGTCCAGGGAAATCGGGAATGTTTGGCTCTGCAGCAGCTGGCTCCAACAAAACGGTCGCCGGCGCCACCGCTAGATCGTTCCCTTTGTGTTCAGTGGAGAGGGGAGGGGGCTCGATCCGTGCTACCAATTAATCGGCTTCTCTCTTCACAATTCTGAAGCTGGGGTTAGCTGCATGGATCGGTCCCTCACCTCTCCACAGGACACACGGTGCCGCTCGTGGCGTTTGCTCTGCACTTGTCCCAAAGCCCAGGGCAGACCAGCAGCGATATAATGGTAACGTACAGCCTGTAGGAGGGTACAGTTTAGTATGGTAGACCCACACAGTGTCAGAGAAAGATTAGTTGGCTAGCACACTGGGAATATGTTTTTAAATGCTTTAGAAAAACAACTTTTAGCCTTCAAAAAAGCAAAATATTGCTTGACCTTTGGTTGAAGAATGATCCAAACATCTTGCCACAGGTACGGCTGCATACCCCGGTAGTAGGGTAGTAACTATTAGTAACTATTAGTAACTATTAGGGTAGTAACTAGAAGGGTAGTAACTATGTACAGGGGGGGTTACTATGTACAGGGAGGGTAACTATGTACAGGAGGGGGTAACTACCATGTACAGGGGGTTACTATGTACAGGGGAGGTAACTATGTACAGGGGGTAACTATGTACAGGGGGGGTAACTATGCACAGGGGGGTAACTATGCACAGGGGGGGTTACTATGTATGGGGGGGGTAACTATGCACGGGGGTTACTATGTACAGGGGGGTAACTATGCACGGGGGGGGTAACTATGTACAGGGGGGTAATTAGGGGGAGAGTGGTAACTATGTACAATGGGAGGGGGTAACTATGTACAGGGGGGGTAACTATGGCTCTGCCTGGAACACTGATGTAAGGACTGAGGCTGGGGACACTGGTGTAAGGACTGGCTCTGCTGGGGGCAACTTATGTAAGGAGGGACTCTGCTGGGGGCACCTGATGCAAAGAGGGACTCTGCTGGGGGCACCTGATGCAAGGAGGGGCTCTGCTGGGGGCACCAGATGCAAGGACGGACTCTGCTGCGGCACTTGATGCAAGGATGGACTCTGCTGGTGGCAGGCGACGTGGCAGGTGACACGCTCAGGGGTCCCACTGATTCTGCATTATGGTGAGTTGAATGATTAAATTTTATATAACAATGTAATAATAGAAATAATGCACTTCAATCATCCTGACAACATAACAACCATGGTCCCGGGACGATTGAAGCGCTAACACCAGGTGTTTGGAGTATCTTTATCTGCTGATTGTTAAACTCTGGAATAGACATATTTCTATCGTGGTGTCGGATCTGGGGCTGCTGTCCCTCCATCCCTCTCTCTCTTCCCCCTTTCCCCCCTCCCTCTTCATCCCTCATTCATCTCAGACTCTAACCACACCCATTTGAGCCACACCCATTTGAGCCACGCCCACTATTCACGTAAACCACACCCATTTTTCGGCGCTGCACACCACATTTTAATTTTTTCCTATGACACGCCTACAAATGCATGCCCCACCCCTAATTATAATGCGACTCCACCTACAGCCAAAAAAAGTGTCCCTAAATTTTTTTTTACAATGTTGGCAACTATGTGGAGGGTGTCAGAGCTTGTGCTGGATCGACAGGTACTTGGACAGAAAAAAGGGGCTCAAATAGCATAATTCAGTTTTTCTCTCTCGTTTATTTTAAACTCTAGGTCAATGACCGGTAATCAACCGAGGTTTCCATGTGCTGTTAAAATTTTGTGGTCTCCAAAACAGGTGGAAAAAAAAATATCTGTACGGTGATGGGTCTTGTTATGTGGACTCAGACTGCCGTTGTCCTTAGATTTCCAGGGAGCTTCGCTGGCCAGCACCTGATCTAGTGTCTTCTGCAGGTTCCCATTCAGAGCAGAACACAGACAGGCAAAGCCAAACCCCTCCAGACCAGCCAAGGTCAGACCCAAGATCAGATCCTCCTAAAAAGTTCCTCCTTGGAGTCAGCTTATCCTCTTCAGTTTGTGAATTGCACATATCTGGGGAGTGTCTAATTAGTCTCCATCCTGGCCCAGATCCTAGCCCAGAAGTATAAATGTTGTTTGTTTTTTTCACAAGCCATACTTCTCTTTTAAATGTTTGGAAAATCCCAAACTCGCTCATCCATGTCTTTATGGTCCTTGCTTTGTGCACTGGTCCAAATCATTTGGTGGAGGGGGGATGATGTTGTGGGGTTGTTTTTCAGGGGTTGGACTTGGCCCCTTAGTTCCAATGAAGGGAACTCTTAAGGCGTCAGCATAACAAGACATTTTGGACAATTTCATGCTCCCAACTTTGTGGGAACAGCTTGGGATGACCCCTTCCTGTTTCAACATGACTGCACACCAGTGCACAAAGCAAGGTCCATTAAGATATGGATGAGCGAGTTTGGTGTGGAGGAAATTGATTGGCCTGCACAGAGTCCTGACCTCAACAGAACACCTTTAGGAAAAAAATTAGAGCAGAGACTGCGAGCCAGGCCTTCTCGTCCAACATCAGTGCCTGACCTCACAAATGTGCTTTGGGAAGAATGGTCAAACATTCCCATAGACACACTCCTAAACCTTGTGGACAGCCTTCCCAGAAGAGTTGAAGCTGTTACTGCTGCAAAAGGAGGGCCAACTCAAGATTGAACCCTAAGGACTAAGACTGGGATGCCATTAAAGTTTGTGTGTGTGTGTAAAGGCAGGCGTCCCAATACTTTTGACAATATAGTGTAGTTAACCTGCCCTAGTGACAGTCACTGTCGGTCTGCTGGTGCTTACATTTTAGACTCACAATCTGGTGGGTCGTTGGATCAAACATTCCCATAGACACACTCCTAAACACAGGGGGAAGCCCAGGCAGTAGGGGAAATCGGCACTGCACAGAGCGATTAGGGTGTTCCCAGGCACACCTGGCGCACCCCCTGCACACACCTATGGGAATGCCAGAAAGTGGGTGGATCGACAAATCAGCCATTCCAGTCCCCCCCCTTCTGAAACCTTACGAAATGAATGCTGAGTGGGAGGTTTTATCTTCGCTATAATCCCCTGATTGGTTTGTAATGGAAAACACTGCACTCTTGACATTCCTTTAGACTTGCAAGTATCTTGCCATAAATACAGTGCTCAGTTCATTTACTGTATTTCATTCATGAATTTTTCTGCTCGGAAGAAAATATGGCTTTTTTTTCTACATGTTTTTCCTTTTAATGCATTAGAGTAAATATTTTCCTTAAATAAGGAAATTGCTATTTTCAAGAAATTGCTATATTTAAGAAAGTTCCATTTATCCTCTTAAAATATACCCTTTTAGAGCCCCATAATTCACCTCAATGAGACCGCCTTTGTACTCTATTTGCTTCTCTGCGTCATTATCAGAAAACCCGTACGAGGTACACATCTACAATACGGGGGGATTCTCTTTAGCCTGTTATTCTCTATTAATCTCTTTTTTGAAATGCATAGAGAAGGAGTAAGTCACGGAAGAAGCTGTGGGTTCATACATTGTGCTGTATAATTCACTTTTCAATGCCCAATTTCATCTGGTCTCCTTGAGTTGTCATATAAATCACTCTATTTCAAAGGAGAAGGCAGGGAAGATGTCTAGATGTGATCATATTACAAAAGATTATTTCATTCCTTAGAAAAAAAAATGAATAAATACATTTGCCGGTACCTAGATCAGGTCTGAATTAAAGGCACAGTCCACCTAAAACAGACGTCTCAGTTAGGTAGATCTAGAACTAAAATGCTGGCACAACCAATGTTTTAGATAGAATTGGGACTTTTGCCAGGATATAAGGGCTCTTACCACTTTGGGGCGATTTACCTTACTGTCTAAAATTGTCTACTGTAATTTTTACTTTTTTTGACACTTTTTTTGGTGAATGGGTAGAGGTACAATGTACCTGATGCCCATTCACATAGGAGGGGGCAGGATCTTGTGGCCCCCTTGCCCGCTGACCCCTACAACCACCGGGCAAGGGTTGTGGGATGAGGCCCTTGTCCCCTTCAACATGGGGATAAGGTGCTTTGGGGGGGGGGGCCCATGTTGAGGGCATGTGGCCTGGTACGGTTCAGGAGGGGGGGTGCTTTCTCATCCCCCCCTTTTCCTGCGGCCTGCCGGATAAGGGTCTGTTATGGATTTGGGGGGGACCCCCACAATATTTTTTTTCACATTTTGGTGCTGGGTTCCCCTTAAAATCCATACCAGACCCAAAGGGCGTGACAATGGACTGGGGGGGCCCACACCATTTTTTTTTTCAATGATTTTTATCTATATTGCTGGGATCCGACAATACATTACAGCCGTGAGCAGTTTTAAATTACATTTTTTCCTCTAGAAATGTCATTTTGCTGTGGTATTGTTCTAAACACGGGAAAAATGCGCCACTTTACAGGCATATCCGATATCAACTCACATAGGGGGGGGCGGGATCTGGTGGCCCCCTTGCCCGTAGACCCCCACAACCACCGGGCAAGGGTTGTGGGATGAGGCCCTTGTCCCCATCAACATGGGGACTAGGTGCTTTAGGGAGGACCCATGTTGAGGGCATGTGGCCTGGTACGATTCAGGAGGGGGGGTGCTCTCACCCCCCCTTTTCCTGCGACCTACCGGATAAGGGTCTGGTATGGATTTTGGGGGGACCCCCACGCTATTTTTAAAAAAAAATTTGGTGCGGGGTTCCCCTTAAAATCCATACCAGACCCAAAGGGCCTGGTAATGGACCCGGGGGGGGGGGGAGGGCCACACCATTTTTGTTTTCAATGATTTTTATCTATATTGCTGGGATCTGACAATACATTACAGCCGCGAGCAGTTTTAAATGACATTTTTTCCTTTAGAAATGTCATTTTGCTGTGGTACTGTTCTAAACATGGGAAAAATGTGCCACTTTACAGGCATACTAAGGAGACCCCCCAGGAACGATATTTAAAGGAATATTTTATTTTTATTGTTTCACTTTAAGCATTCTTAAAAATCACTGCTCCTGAAAAAACGTCAGTTTTTAAAACTTTTTTTTGCATTGATACATGTCCCCTGGGGCAGCTCCCAGGTCCACAAACCCTTGTTAGGACAATAACTTTCATATAAGCCTTTAAAATTAGCACTTTTGATTTTTCACGTCCGTGTCCCATAGACTTTAACGGTGTTCGCATGTTCAAACTAATTTTTTGCCTGTTCGCAAGTTCTGCTGCGAACCAAACCAGGGGGTGTTTGGCTCATCCCTACCACCCAAGCACTGACGCACCTCAAAATGTCTACTCGCATTTACATGCGTCACTTTTTTTTTTTCTGCCAGAAGGAAAGGCCTTTAGGACAACTTGGTAAACACTGTGTGTGCAGAGGTTCTAATTGTGTCTCTCTTGGCCCTACTACAGGAACAAATGCCAAATAATTGTACACGTATGTGGTGTCCCTGTACATGGGATTTGTTTTTGGCAGTGGGACATGGTGATGGCAAAAAATAGTCAGCTAATAATTAAAAAAAAAAAAAAAAAGAATATTTTGAGAAAGTTTTCTTTTGATAATGGACCAAATCGGTAGATACCCATTACCTTTACCCATTAGACAACAACAGGAAGCTAACAAGAGCAACGCTCAGATGGTCCTTGCATCAGACAAAGAAATCACAGAATCCGGATTCCCAGAACATTTCCTATTTCCATCGGAATAATCAAAAGGCAGCAATTTAGACAATGCAGATGTGAGTATACAGCACCTCCGTACCGCCATGTGACCACATACACCAGCAATCAGCTTCCGAGAAAGATACATGGGAGGTTCACTTACCTGCAGAGACAAAACAGAGAGAAAAAATTATTAGAAACAAAGAATTGGCAATACATCGGAAACATAAGTACATTCAAATATTCCATTTATATTCACTGAAGGTATTTTCACATATTGCCAGTTTTAAATATAACACTGGAAGTCAACACAATGGTTGTGGCACTATGTATATATATATATATATATATATATATATATATATATATATATATATATATATATATATGGCACCACATCCTAATATGTAAATACACAATGAAAAAAAACCTTAAATATATCATTATTATTATTATACAGGATTTATATAGCGCCAACAGTTTATGCAGCACTTTACAATGTAAAAAGGGAGAGAGTAAAGTTACAATACAATAAAATACAAGCGGGTTAAGAGGGCCCTGCTCAGAAGTGCAATAAAAAAAGAAATAAATAAAAAAATGAAAATCCTGTTGAAATTCAGAGCTGCCTTGTGTCCTCTGTTTCAAAAGTGCCCTCCCAGTTCTTGGGAACCCTCACCTCAAACAACATATTCAGTTTAAAATAGAAATAAAAACAATATATATATATTTTTATAATAATATATATATATATATATATATATATATATATATATATATATATATATATATATATATATATATATATATATATATATATATATATATATATATATCTATATATATATATATATATATATCTATATATATATATCTACATATAGATCTATCTATCTATCTATCTATCTATATTTATTTATATATATAGTATTATTATTGAAAAAAGCACACCACAAGGAAAAAAAAGTATATATGGAAGTATATATATATATTTTGTTTTGTTTTATAATAATAATAATAATAATAATAATAATAATAATAATAATAATGATAATAATAATACTCTATCTATCTATCTATCTATCTATCTATCTATCTATCTATCTATCTATCTATCTATTCACTTTTGTTGCCAGCGGTTTAGACATTAATGGCTGTGTGTTGAGTTATTTTGAGGGGACAGCAAATTTACACTGTTATACAAGCTGCCATCATCTGCCTGCATTGCATAGAGAGGCACACAGACCCAGGGTATGTGATGAGAGAATGGATAGGTTTATTAAAAAAAAAAAAAATCATCATTAGTATGTTGATGATGGGGGGAAAGAAAGAACCAAAAAAGGCAAAACATAAACAGATTAAACTTTAGCTTTAAACTTAGCTGTACAACCAGCAGAGATTATGGATAATGGGTTCTACACTCAGCCAGCCCTTCCCTCCCCCCATTTATATCAGTCATACATTCCCTTTAATTGAATGTGACTTTATCGCTTTCTTCATAATGTCAGCCAGCGAGGCTTCTCTCAGACTTCAATAAAGCCGTCTCATTACATAAAATTTAGCCGTGTACGTCAGATACTCATGCAGTTCTCGAAATCAATAAGCCCATTCTGATCTTACATGGTGGAACGTCTCTGGGCTGTAAAAAAAAAAAAAAAAAGAGACCTAAATATTTTATGTGAAAGAAAGACAAGAGTAATGTTTTATGTGTGTTAAGAACGCGGGGCTGGCCCCACGCTAAACATCGTCTATGTGTCTTAAATATTACGGTCTTCTGATTGTCTCACCTGCTCCATAATGGAGACTCCAATCTCTAATTACCAAGCATGAGGTTCTCAGACTGGCGCAGGGCAGAGCCTGCTGCGACTACACGGACCATTAGCCCTAATACAGTTTTACAGACATCTGGCCTAATGAGTGTTAGAGAGTCTGCAATCATTCACTGCGGCTCAGCAGCTAATGTGATCACATCTTACAAAGATCAGTCCTCCACCTTAAGATCTTAGTGTTCCTGGATCTCCACACTGGCTGTGGTCATTATTAGGGGTTCCCACTCTCTCTTCTAGGAGAGAGGGGGAAGATAGAGAGGAGGCTGGATGAGAAGGCAGGGCTTGCAAGGGGGAAGAGGAGGTTGAATGAGGAGGTGGGGGGCGAGAGGAGAGGCAAGGAGAGGAGAGGAACAGAGAGGAGGTTGGATGTGAAGGTGGGGTGTGACGAGAGGAGAGTAGGTTGAATGAGAAGGTAGAGTGTGAGGAGAGGGCAGGAGGTTGAATGAGAAGGATGGGGGCAAAGAAAGGAGAGAAGGTTGAATGAGAAGGTAGAGTGTGAGGAGAGGGCAGGAGGTTGAATGAGAAGGATGGGGGCAAAGAAAGGAGAGGAGGTTGAATGAGAAGGTAGAGTGTGAGGAGAGGACAGAAGGTTGAATGAGAAGGATGGGGGCAAAGAAAGGAGAGGAGGTTGAATAAGAAGGTAGAGTGTGAGGAGAGGGCAGGAGGTTGAATGAGAAGGATGGGGGCAAAGAAAGGAGAGGAGGTTGAAGGAGAAGGTTGAAGGTTGCCACTTTTTCTTCAAGCCAAACCTGAACACTTTAGCGGCGCACAGCATACTCTATAGGATTGTAAAAGACCTAGGACACCTTTCGGCGCTCCAAAGAGAATAGTAATGTGGCGTGCATAGTGCCCCCTCACCCTCCTGTCAGGCACTTTTCTGAGCAGACTGAAACCCGGACACATAATTCAAAACCCGTACTGTCCGCGTGAATCCCCGGACAGGTGGCAACCCTATGCGGGGTGCAAGGAGGTGAGGTTAAATGAGAAGGTGGGGTGCGAGGAGAGGAGGCTGAATAAGACAGTGGGGTGCAAAGAGAGGAGAGGGCAGGAGGTTGAATGAGAATGCGGGGTGCGAGTTAAGGAGGTTGAATGAGGAGGCGGAGTTTGAGGATGGGGGGTGTGAGGTGAGGAGAGGAGAGGAGGGGAGAGGAAAAGAAAGGTGGGGAGATGAGGAGGAGAGGAGAGGGAGAGGAGGGGAGAGGAGGGGAGAGGAGGGAAGAGGAGGGGAGAGAAGGGGAGAGAAGAGGAGAGGTGAGAAGGGGAGGGGAGGAGAGGGTAAGGGAGGTTGAATTAGAAGGCTGGAGTGAGGAGAGGATAGGTAATTGAAAGAGAAGGCCGGGTGCAAGGAGACTAGGAGAGGTGAGGAAGTTGAATGTGGAGGTGGGGTACGAAAAAAAGACAGAAGAGGAGGGTAGGGGAAGTTGAATAAGAATGTAGGGTGAGAAGGTAGGAGTCTGAATGAGAAGATGCGTGCGAGGAGAGGAGGTTGAATGTGAATGTGAGGTGCGAGGAGAGGAGGTTGTTTGGGAAGACAGGGTGCGAGGAAAGGGGAGGAGGTTGAATGAGAATGCGGGGTGCAAGTTAAGGAGGTTGAATGAGGAGGCGGAGTTTGAGGATGGGGGGTGTGAGGTGAGGAGAGGAGAGGAGGGGAGAGGAAAAGAAAGGTGGGGAGATGAGGAGGAGAGGAGAGGGAGAGGAGGGGAGAGGAGGGGAGAGAAGGGAAGAGGAGGGGAGAGAAGGGGAGAGAAGAGGAGAGGTGAGAAGGGGAGGGGAGGAGAGGGTAAGGGAGGTTGAATTAGAAGGCTGGAGTGAGGAGAGGATAGGTAATTGAAAGAGAAGGCCGGGTGCAAGGAGACTAGGAGAGGTGAGGAAGTTGAATGTGGAGCTGGGGTACGAAGAAAAGACAGAAGAGGAGGGTAGGGGAAGTTGAATAAGAAGGTAGGGTGAGAAGGTAGGAGTCTGAATGAGAAGATGCGTGCGAGGAGAGGAGGTTGAATGTGAATGTGAGGTGCAAGGAGAGGAGGTTGTTTGGGAAGACAGGGTGCGAGGAAAGGGGAGGAGGTTGAATGAGAATGCAGGGTGCGAGGAGAGGAGAGGAAAGGTATGGAGAGGAGGAAAGAGGAGAGGAAAAGGAGGGGAGAGGAGGGTAGAGGAGAGGAAAAGGAGGAGAGGGGAGAGACGAGGAGAGGAGAGAAGGGGAGGGGAGGAGAGGGTAAGGGAAGGGAGGTCGAATGAGAAGGCTGGTGTGAGTAGAGAATAGGAGGTTAAAAGTGAAGGTGGGGTGTAAGGAGACTAGGAGAGGGAAGAAGATGAGCAGGAGGGGAACAAGGAGAAGGGGAGATAGCTGAGAAAGGGGGAAGGGGTGTCATTGGAGAGAGGAAAGGAGATCACATTAGAATGGAATACTATTTGTACTTTATACTAATTCATTTTGTACTGTCCTTGTTAGAATTCAATAAAGATTGATAGTTCAAAAAAAAAAAGAAAAAGATGGAAGGTAAAGAATGAAGAGGAGCTGAGAAAAAAGGCTGGGGAATAAACAGGCGAATAGGGAACTGACAGGAGACTAAAGGAGGTAAGAGGGAAGGAGAGAAAGATTTAACAGGAAATAATGGTACAAAAAGGGAGAGGAGAAAAAAAGGAAAGGAAAAGGGGAGTGGACAGGAGAGGAAGGGAAGAAAGAAGAGAGGAAAGGAAGGGAGAGAAGATGTATGAATGGAAGAGGAAAGATGGAAATGGCAATGGAGAGAAGATGAAGAAAGGGAAGGGGAGAGGAGAGAAGAGAAAGGGATCACAGAGGGGGACGGGAATGGACAAAAAATGGAAGGGTGGAAAAGGGGAGAGGGAGTGAAAGAGGATGGAGAGAATCTTATGCCGCATACACATGGCCGGACTTGCCAACGGTCTAAACTCCGATTTAGAACATGTTCTATATCTGAGTCCATCGGAAATGCCGATAGAAAAAGTCCGATGGAGCATACACACAGTCGGAATGTCCGACCGAAAGCTCCCATCTGACTTTTTCTGTCGGGAAGTCCGGCCGTGTGAACGCGGCATTAGAGGGTAGAGGAAGGGGAGAGGACCAGTGCCGGGATAAGGTCATCTAGAGCCCAGGGCAAACATGCCAAATTGCACCTCCCCCCTCAAGATGAATGAGCATTATCTGCCAGTGAAAATCCCCCCCCAAAAAAAGTCAAGCACTAATCTGCATGCTCACCCCCTAGGCATAAATCCCTTCTTCTTCTCCCAGTACAAATCCCCCCTCCCAGTACAAATCTTTGCCCCCCTTTCCCCCAACTCAAATCCTCTCTCTCCCCATATGCCCCCCAAAAACATTTCCCTTCCAAGCACAAATCCTCTCTCTCCACTCTAAATCCCCCTTTTCAGCATAAAATTGCCCTCCCCAGTTCTAGCACAAATCCCTCCCACAAATTTCCCCTCCTAGCAAACCCACCCCCCCCCAATCATCCCTAATAGCACAAACCCCCCAAATCCCCCCTTCTAGCACAAATCATCTTCCCCCACCCCCCTCCTAAAATAAATCCCTTCAAATCACCACTCCTAGCACACCTCCCTAAATTGGCCCTCCTAGAACAATTCTTACCCCCTGCTGACCCCCAAGTTCCCCTTCTCAACAAATATCCCCTCCCACCTATTTCCTTATGGTGCCCCCCCCCACCTCACATGATACCACAGTGCCCAGGGCAGCAGCCCCTCCTGCCCACTCCTTGTCCCAGCCCTGGAGAGGACCACTGTTGAATAAGAAATGATAAAGGTATATACGTCTTTTTCTTTTACATAAGGACACATTAGGTCTACAGTTTATCAGTGATGGTGAACCTTGGCACCCCAGATGTTTTGGAACTACATTTCCCATGATGGTCATGCACTCTGCAGTGTAGTTGAGCATCATGCAGTTCCAAACCATCTGGGGTGCCAAGGATCACCATCACTGGACTATAGCGTGGGGTTACTTGTTGCTCTGTGCTCTCTCCTAATACTAACAACTCTTCTAGTTGGTCCCAAAGCAGATGTCCTCTTCGCCTCGTCCCTAAAACCGCTCTGCATGCAATATGTTAATGTTATTTTCCCCGTTCTCTTGTGTTGTATTTTGCAAATCCTATTTGTACTTCCATCACTGTCACGCTGCCAGACATTCGGTTTTTCTATCAGTCTGCTCTATCCCCCTCCATCCGACACTTTGTTGTTCGTTGTAAGACTTAATAAGAAAATACATGATTAATCTGCTTCTCCTCTTCTAACATCTGCTGCGTCAGAAATGGATGCTGAAGGGAATAATTACCCCCGAGAGTTAAAAAACCTCCCTGGAAACAGACAGCGGCCGGGGGAGCTGCGCATTGCCGTGATTGATGAATTTATTTCTGATTCATGTCTGTATGTGTCCTCCCAGCCTGAAAACAATACACCGGAAACAACTCGCCATGAAATGTTACAGTTTGTTCCAATCCCTAACCAATTCATCTGTCTATTCTGGGAAAAAAGGAACATTCTGTAATTCAAAGGTGACAACAGATGCAGGCAATCAATAATGTAATGTTATACCAAACATGGCCAAAAAACAGAAAAACTTGCTTGTGGATAACACACAACCTCAATTCCATGATATCTGTAAGAGTCCAAGGCTTTCTAAGCATGCACCAATGGCGCGTTGCCGTAAGAGGAAATCCGTGCCAACTGGGCATGCGCCAAAGACCCCTCAGTGAGCCAACCCGCAGCTACGCAGAAGACCTGATGGAAAAAGGCAGGAAAATACCCAGGAGGCGCACAGGAAGTGACCTCAACCTGATGGAAAAAGACGGGAAAATGCTCAGGAGGCGTACAGGAAGTGACCTCAATTTGATGGAAAAACGCGGGAAAGTGCCCAGGAGGCACACAGGAAGTGACCTCAAACTTCCCTATATAAGCCCAGGCCAGACACTGCCAAATTGCTGGATTATCTTCAGCCCCCCTTGTTCCTGTGCTGCTGTGTGATCTGTCTGAACTTGTTGTGACCTGGAAACCTATTTGACTACTCTTGATTGCTGCTTGCCATTGACCTCAGATTTGTACCTTGACCATTCTACTTCTTTGCCCCTTTTGTACTCAGCTGCCAGATTGGAACTGACCCCGGCTTGGATCTTGACCATTCTTCTTCTGATTAACCCTTTTATACTTTGTTGCCAAACTGGACTTGACCTCGGCTCGGATCTCGGACTAAGGCTTGCACAGTGCTCCCCACCCCTGGCAGCCATGCCACTCGGTGTCCACCAAGTCTCTGTCTCCATCTCTGTCTCCATCTCCAGAGGCTTCAAGGACCTGAGGTGCAAGGGAGGCCTCCCCACTACTTTGGTCTCATCTCAGGTCCATGGCCCACATGACAATATCAGGTTAACATTTTACACAAGCTAAATTCCAGCACAACCCAAGAGGGGCAATGAAGCAAAAAAGTCGAAAGTAGCCCAAAACAATTCAAATAGTACTTGCTCAAATGCCAACCAAACCTGTGTTAGTTGGATCAGCATATGAATAGACTGGTGCAAGACAGACAGGATCGGCTTGTCAGGCTCTAATAGACTTCAACATAATGGTGACCGTCTGCGCACAGACACCGAATCCCTGTTCAATATGTGTGAATGAGATGGGTGAAAGATGGCTTTAGCTCCTGTTCTCCACCTGTAGAGAACTCCTCAGATGCGTTTCACACTTTTCAGGACTTAATCGTCGAGGCGTAACACCAAAAGTGTTGCAATTAGAGGAGCTAATAATCAATGAGACAGTATCCTGTAGGTAGAGTGGGGGGAAAAAAAAAAACAATCTTTCTAAAGTTGGATTCAGAGCAGATCAGTCCTTGGAATTCCCTTACCAGTTCAGTTAACTGCTGACTGCCATAATGAGCCTCCATTCTGACTCAATGTAGCGCTAGGCTATAGAAATGAGTTTAGTTTTTGTTGACATAATTGGTCATATTGGACATTTACTACTGCCCAAATGCAATTACAAGTATGTGCATTCATGACACGAATCATACAGTACACCAATTGGGCTATGTGGTAAGCCAACTTCATAAATGCAAGCTACTGAGTGGTTAATTCACTCAACCAGTTTATTACCTTTTGCAATAAATACCAAAAGGGCCTGAGCCTCCATTCTGGATCAGCAAAGCTCCTGGCAATATGGGTGATTATAGTAATCACTGATATAATTGGGTATATTGGATGGATAGTACTGCCCAAATAAGGACTTAGCACAATTCCAAGTACACTATATTGTCAAAAGTATTGGGACGCCTGCCTTTACACACACATGAACTTTAATTGCATCTCAGTCTTATGCCCCGTACACACGGTCGGATTTGGATAATGGATCAATGGGAACTTGTTGTCGGAAATTACGACCGTGTGTAGGCTCCATGGGACATTTTCCATCGGAATTTCCATCACACAAAATTTGAGATCTGGATCTCAAATTTTCCGACAACAAAATCCGTTGTCATAAATTCCGATCGTGTGTACACAATTCCAACGCACAAAGTTCCAGGCATTCTCAGAATCAAGCAGAAGGGCCGCACTGGCTATTGAACTTCACTTTTCTCGGCTCGTCGTACGTGTTGTACGTCACCGCGTTCTTGACGTTCGGAATTTCCGGAATTTCGGAATTTCCGACAAGATTTGTGTGACCATGTGTATGCAAGACAAGTTTGAGCCAACATCCGTCGGAAAAAAAACATGGATTTTGTTGTCGGAATGTCTGATCGTGTGTACGGGGCATAAGTCTGTAGGGTTCAGTATTAAGTTGGCCCACACTTTGCAGCTATAACAGCTTCAACTCTTCTGGGAAGGCTGTCCACAAAGTTTAGGAGTGTGTCTATGGGAATGTTTGACCCATAGACCCACCAGATTGTGAGTCTAATATGTAAGCACCAGCAGGCTGAGAGTGACTGTCACTAGGTCAGGTTAACTACACTATATTGTCAAAAGTATTGTGACACCTGCCTTTATAGGCACATTAACTTTAATGGCATCCCAGTCTTAGTCCGTAGGGTTTAATATTGAGTTGGCCCACCCTTTGCAGCTATAACAGTTTAAACTCTTCTGGGAAGGCCGTCCACAAGGTTTAGGAGTGTGTCTATGGGAATGTTTGACCATTCTTCCAGAAGAGCATTTGTGAGGTCAGGCACTGATATTGGACAAGAAGGCCTGGATCGCAGTCTCCGCTCTAATTTATCCCAAAGATGTTCTATCGGGTTGAGTTCAGGACCCTGTGCAGGCCAGTCAAGTTCCTCCACCTCAAACTTCCTCATCCCTTTCTTTATGGACCTTGCTTTGCGCACTGGTCCAAATCATTTGGTGGAGGGGGGATTATGGTGTGGGGTTGTTTTTCAGGGGCTGGGCTTGGCCCCTTAGTTCCAGTGAAGGGAACTTATAAGGCTCCAGCATACCAATACATTTTGAACAATTTTCATGCTTCCAACTTTGTGGGAACAGTTTGGAGATGGCCCCTTCCTGTTCCAACATGACTGCTCACCAGTGCACAGAGCAAGGTCCATAAAGACATGGATGAGCGAGTTTGGGATGGAGGACCTTGACAGAGTCCTGACCTCAACCCGATAGAACACCTTTGGGATGAATTAGCGTGGAGACTGCGAGCCAGGACCTCACAAATGTGCTTCTGTAAGAATGGTCAAACTTTCCCATAGACACACTCCCAAACCTTGTGGACATCCTTCTCAGAAGAGTTGAAGCTGTTATAGCTGCAAAGGGTGGGCCAACTCAATAATGAACCCTACGGGCTAAGGCTGGGATGCCATTAAAGTTCATGTGCGTGTAAAGGTGTCCCAATACTTTTGACAATATAGTGTAGTTAACCTGCCCTAGTGACAGTCACTCTCAGTCTGCTGGTGCTTACATTTTAGACTCACAATCTTGTAAATCTCTATATATACTGCGGAGCAAGGAAGAAAGGAAGGAAGTCCTAGTTTACGTTACAGACCTCACAAAGGATGTATGTGCTTGTCCTAGGCTACCTGCCTCTCAGATATCCTCCACCACCTTCAGCATTCACCATTGATGGGAGACTACAAGAAGAAACCTGACTATTTATGACTTTTTACTTCTATTTGTTTACTCAAGCACCAGAAATGAGCAGTTAGCTCTGAACAAACAAACTCTGCATTGTTTTATCTGGGGACATCTTGCACATTTCCAAATAATTTTTTTTTCTCTCGGTCTTATAATTAACCCAGAACTTCGTGAATTAATCTGGTTAGTTTTACTGCTTCAATTAGCACACAAAAAGGTTACTAACTCCGGATGTGGACGTTTCCCTTGGTAAGTGATAATGGCCCGGCATGAGGAAATAAGGAATGAAAATGACAAAATTACGAATAAGTATTAATACAGATTAGTGCCACAACAAGGGAAAGATGGAAAATTAGAGTCCGCAATTACCCAAGCGAGGGCTGGGTTATAAGCCACTGTTGTGTTCATAAACTCTTGTTGTTGTAAATGGAAATTAATGCATTAATACAACCAGAGGAAGCCTTCCTTTCTCGGGTTTTAATTAAAATCACTGGCGTTAAGAAATAAGAGCCTCTATGCATGAAATATGTGTAATGAGCAATCTTTGTGATAATACCCAGGTTTGATATTCTGCATTAAAAAAAAAAAAATACAAGACCGACAATCGCCAGTATCAACGATAGAAAAACAAATTATAATGTTGCTGGATTAAATATAAGATTTATTTTATTAACTCTCAATCCCAGCCCGAGTGGGGAAGGGTTAGAGCATTTGTCAAGTTTCTCTTGCTCTCTGTGGTGCCCTTTGCAGGGATTTTTTTTTTGTAACGTCCTATCCTGGTGACATCCTGTTGTTTTGCAACATGGGGTATCATAATGTTTGCAGAAAGAAGTCTTTGCTACATTCCTTTTGGACATGCGCACAAGTTGGCCCATATGTTCTTAAGCCTGGGTATGTACTCTTCTGGATGGCCGGAGGCAACCATGAGATTGGACATGCCATAGGAATGAATTTGCCAAGTGGTGCACCTTTTTTCTGCAATGGCTGTGCAGTGCCAGGAACGGCCATACAAAAAAAGAACTGAGGAGTGGGTCTAAAGGTCAGTATTTTCCTAGGTTGACACCACTCAGGGCAGGGGGAGGAGGTCCATTTAAAGACACTTCACTTAAAGTGAAGTCATCCTTTAAATGTACAGTGGAACCTCGGATTACGAGCATAATCCGTTCCAGGAGTATGCTCGTAATCCAATGTACTTGCATATCAAAGCGAGTTTTCCCATTGAAGTCAATGGAAACTAAAATAATTAGTTCCGCATTGACTTTAATGGAATGCAATACCGCATGCGGCCAGAGACGGGGGGCGCCAGAGAGCCTCAGAAACAGCCGAAAAGGCAGAGGGACACTTCGGCTGACCTCGGCAAACCTCGGAAAGACTCCGTTCACGAGCCTTTCCGAGGTTTGCCGAGGTCAGCCGAACTGTCCTCGGGCCTTCACATGCATTTCCGAACGGCGCCGATCGGCGACTTTCGGCTCTGCTCGGCTCCGGCGCCCCCACCTCTTTTGGCCTGAATCCTGCTCGTTTTGTGAGACAATACTCGCAAACCCAGTTAGGATTTTTAGAAATACAGTGCTTGGTTTGCGAAACGCTCGTTAACCGCGTTACTCACAAACCGAGGTTCCACTGTATTTATGTTAGGTATTTAAATAGCAGTACTGAGCACCTAAATGAGGTTTTCCTCCAATCCACCTGCCTTACATCTATACCAGCCTCCATTTTTCAGGAAGGCTTTCTACAAGACCTTTGAGTGGCAAGTCTAGTCAAGTCAAGTCAGCCTTGCAAACACTATATGGTTAAAAGGTTGTGAAAACCAATCACACCTCTAAGAGCTTGTTGGACATCCCACTCTAAAACCATGGGCATTAAAATGAGGTTGTCCCCCAACTTACCTGCCTTACAACTATACCAGCCGCTATTCTTCTAGGTAGGCTTTCCAAAAAAAGATGTTGGAGTCTGTCTGTGGAAATGTGTACCCATTACATGTCTTGGTATGCTGACGCCTTAAGGGTTCTCTTCACTGGAACTAAGGGGCCAAGCCCAACCCCTGATTAAGTATAAGGTTTATTTTATTAGCTCTCAAACCCAGCCAGAGTGAGGAAGGGTTAGAGCATTTTTTTCTCTTGCTCTCTGCGTCCTCCTTTGCAGTGATTTGTTATCATAATGTTTTCAGAAAGAAGTCTTTGCTACATTCCTATTGCACATACGCACAAGTTGGCCCATATGTTCTTAAGGCTGGGCATGTACTCTTCTGGATGACTGGGGGCAACCATGAGATTGGACATACCATAATAATGAATTGGCGAAGTGGTGCACCTTTTTTCTGCACTAGCTGTGCAGTGGCAGTACAGGCTGTACAAAGAAGAACTCAGGAGTGGGTCTAAAGGTAAGCATTTTGCTCGGTAGCCACCACTCAGGGCTGGGGGCGAATATTTAAAGGCAAATTTCACTTAAAGTGAAGTCATCCTTCAAATGTTTTTATGTTGGGTATTTAAATAGCAGCACTGAGCACTTAAATGAGGTTTTCCATCCACCTTACATCTATACCAGCTTCGATTTTCGGGAAGGTTTTCTACAAGACGTTTGAGTGCAATTCTTCCCTCCATTTTTCGGGAAGGTTTTCTACAAGATGTTTGAGTGCAATTCTTCCCTCCATTTTTCGGGAAGGTTTTCTACAAGACGTTTGAGTGCAATTCTTCCCCACCATCAACCTTACAAACACTGTATGGTTAAAAGGTTGTGGACAACCAAACACACCTCTACAAGCTTGTTAGACAACCAAACACATCTCTACAAGCTTGTTGGACATCCTATTCTAAAGCCATGGGCATTAAAATGAGGTTGTCCCCCAACTTACCTGCCTTACAACTATAACAGCCTCTACTCTTGCAGGAAGGCTTTCCAAATATTGTTGGAGTCTGTCCGTGGAAATGTGTGCCAAGTCAAGCTAAAAGACCTATTGCGAGGTCAGATACTGATCTCTGGCAAGAAGATCTGTCTCACAACTGGCCTTCAGTAGGGTTCAGCAGTGTTGAGGTCAGGGCTCTGTGTGGCTTTGAGTTCCTCCACGCCAATCTGGTCAAACCTCATGTAGAAAGCCAGAAATTCATGCTTGGACAGAAAAGGGCCTTCACAAAACTGAACCCCCAAGTTTATTTATTTTAGGTTTTTTAAATAGCAGCACTGTACATATTCATCAGTTTCTGCCCTCAAGGAGCTTACCTTTTCAGATCTCTATCTCACATGCATACATACTAGTGCCAATTTAGACAGGAGCAAATTAACCTACCAACATGTCTTTGCACTATGGATGGAGACTGAAGCAGCCGGAGGAAACCCACACAAGCACAGGAACAACATGCAAACTCCATGCAGATAGTGTCTCAAAGGATGCTAGTTCTGCAAGGCATTTGTGCTGCCCCATAAAAAAAACAGCAAAAATGGTGATCTTGCACAAACACACATACAGTGTGGTAACAGCTAACCATATTTGACATTTTAGATGAAAGCGGCAAATTTTTATTATTGGCCTCAGCGGCGGCTCAGATCAGTGAATAGTGGGAAGCGGGGAGGTGCACAATACGTAAGTTCGCGATCACAATGCAACACTTTGAAAACCAAACAATGAGAGTAATAAAGACAGGGCACCCAGGAAAATGTTCTGGGAAAATGTCCTAGATTTCCACAAACTACATTGACAGAGTCACAACAAACAACAGCGCCGGTAAAGATGTAAAATAACAGCTTGCTACCTTTAAATGTCACTTGAAAAAGAACACTGCAAAGGGATTGTATTTATTACCAGCAATAAATGTTCCACTCAAAAAAAAACCAAAAACGTGAATATGCTATTTAATTTTATTAAATATTCAGTTTGACTTATTTAAGCAATGTTTACCCCGAATGTATTTGATGACTTTCACATTATGGTGATTGCGAAATTTGCATGCACTGATTCCACATTAAAGTGGTAGTAAACTCCCAGCTCTGATTTTTACCTATAGGTACAGTATCTGAAAAAAAGTGAGTACACCCCTCACATTTTTGTAAATATTTTATTATGTCCATGAGTGCCATCATGTACTGTGACATACTGAAGAGACTGGGCCGCAGGGCAGTATCCCAACATGATAACGACCCCAAACACACCTCCGAGGCGACCACTGCCTTGCTAAAGAAGCTGAGGGTAAAGGTGATGGACTGGCCAAGCATGTCTCCAGACCTAAACCCTATTGAGCATTTATGGGGCATCTTCAAACAGAAGGTGGAGGAGCACAAGGTCTCTAACATCTACCAGCTCCGTGATGTCGTCATGGAGGAGTGGAAGAGGACTCCAGTGGTAACCTGTGAAGCTCTGGTGAACTCCATGCCCAAGAGGGTTAAGGCAGTGCTGGAAAATAATGGTGGCCACGCAAAATATTGACACTTTGGGCCCAATTTGAACATTTTTCACTTAGGGGTGTACTCACTTTTGTTTCCAGCGGTTTAGACATTAATGGCTGTGTGTTGAGTTATTTTGAGGGGACAGCAAATTTACACTGTTATACAAGCTGTACACTCACTACTTTACATTGTAGCAAAGTGTCATTTCTTCAGTGTTGTCACATGAAAAGATTGAATAAAATATTTACAAAAATGTAAGGGGTGTACTCACTTTTGTGAGAAACTGTATATGTGTTTATGGTACACTATTTTATTATAAAAGCTATATATTTTTTTAATACTGTTATTGTTAATGGCAACTACAGTCTAAAACAAGTGAACACTGCCACCTTCAGGTGGCAGTGCCATCTGCAGGATGTAAGGTATATAATGCCAGTTTACAAAAATGTGAGGGGTGTACTCACTTTTGTGAGATACTGTAAGCTATAAGGCTTACCTACAGGTACTGTAAAAAAAAATCCTAAATGTGCACTGTTGCTGGACATGCAGCCGGTGACGTCACCGGCGCATGCGCTCTAAAGGAACAGTCACCCGGGCCATTCCTTCAGAGTCCTGTGCCGCAAACGGTGGCTCCCCTGCTCAAGTGCGGAAGTGACGCCATCGTGGCTCCGGCCAGTCACACAGCCGGAGTCTGTTGACCCGGAAAGGAAGACCGGGTGAAGATGGAAGCACCCGCAGTGGTGACATCTCGATGCTGGAAGGCTTCATTTTCAGTTAAGTTTAACATAATGTGCTAGTATGCATCGCAAAGGTAATTATTACATTACCTTTCAGATTAGAATAAAAAAAAAAAACACCCAGCAGTTTACTACCTCTTTAAAGCAATTTATCATGGGTGTACAGGACTTTAACGGCATCAAATATTACATAAAACCACGGTTTAAAAATCACATTTTTTACATTTTTATTATTAAAAATATTGCGGCAACTCACATTTCCAAACCTCAAATACAGACCCTCCTTCATTTTACGAAAAAATCTGTTAGAAACGGTCTAATCTCAATATATATCACCTAATGGTTAACATAAACTCTCAAGAGAAATTGCCATATATGCAGAAATGGGAGTCCGAATGTAATATATATCCCTCTCTACAGAAGAATGGGATTCCTGTATTGAAAATCTTCGCAAAATGCACCAGTCCATTATAATTCGGGAGACGGCCACCAAACTATTTACTATACATCTACTAAACTACACACAATTTTCCCTACGGTACCCCAAACGTGCTTTAGAGGTTGTAACTCACTTGGTTCATTCTCCCACGTATTCTGGGAAAGGGATAAAGTCTCACAAATATGGAATCGATTAAGTAATTTTGCAACATTGATATCCGGTTCTCAAATAAATCTCACACTTCATAATTATTTATTATTCACTAAAATCAAAGGACTGTCTATACTTCATATGAGATGGTTTACACCATATGTGTAGGCATTCATTGGCTTATAGCCTATCACTGGAAATCTCCCTCAGTTTCGATAAATCAATTAAAAAACAAGAATTAGTTCCATTAACCAGATGGAAAAAAATCTTTCACTTATTATACAACTCTATAAAATTTTATAATAAAAAAATGGGACTCTTGGTTCTCACATGGAGATGTATTGTTCAGAAATGCAAACAATTGAATAGAGATGTTAGTTAAAATGTATTAGACATGTCCAAATTCGTTTAGAACCAAATTCGTTTTTTAACTAATTTTGACAAATTCGTTCATTGCGAAATTTCCGAATTTCCGAATTTTTAAATTTCCGAAATTTTGAATTTCCGAATTTTGGATTTCCGAATTTTCTAAATTTCCGAATTTTCGAAATTTCTGAAATTCGAAATTTCGGAAATTCGAAATTCGAAAATTCGGAATTCGAAAATTCAGAGATTCGAAAATTTGGAAATTCGAAAATTTGGAAATTCGAAATTCCAAAATTCGGAATTCCAAAATTTGGAATTTGAAAATTCGGAAAGTCGAAATTCCAAAATTCAGAAATTCGAAAATCTGAACATTCGGAAATTCTAAAATTCGAAATACGGAAATTTGAAATTTGAAAATTCGAAATTCGGAAATTTTGCAATGCGAAAATTCGGAAATTCTGAAAATTTTCGAATTTCCATAAAAGGCAAAAAAAAGAAAAAAAAAAAAGCGAATGAAATGGAAACGAAAACGAACAAATTTTTTGTTTGTGCACATGTATATATGAAATGTATATTTCTATATTTTTGTATTTATTTTTTTCATCATATTTATATATATTCATTACACTATTGTACATGCATTTATTTGTACAAAACCCTTGATAGATTGTATCAATATTTTTTCTACTTGTCTATTTTCCATAATTATATAACTGAATAACCTTTATATGTTAATTTTACTGTAATTGAAACCTCTTATTGTACCACAATTTAACCTCAATAAAAAAAGTTTGTAAAAAAAAAATATTAAGGCAACACATAAAATGTCAAATTGTAGGCTAAGCATAAAAGTAATACACATATACAAACAAAAACTTGCTTGAAAACTCTGATTTTTCAGGTGCATCTGGATAGGTCACGTACACTATATTGTCAGAAATACACTATATTACCAAAAGTATTGGGACGCCTGCCTTTACACGCACATGAAATTCAATGGCATCCCAGTCACACAGAACAGCAGCTAGGGAGTGAGCCTGTTTGGGTGCCACCACAGGAGGGTGGGGCCAGGAGCGCCAGCATGGGACCCGGGAAGAGGAGGATCAGGGGCTGCTCTGTACAAAACCAACTGCACAGAGGAGGTAAGTATAACATGTTTGTTATCCCTTTAAGGCAGGGGGTCTCAAATTGGTGGCCCTCCACCTGCTGCAAAACTACAAGTCCCATAAGGCATTGCAAGGCTGACAGCTACAAGCATGACTCCCACAGGCAGAGGCATGATGGGACTTGTAGTTTTGCAACAGCTGGAGATCCGCCGGTTTGAGACCCCTGCTTTAAGGTCCCAGGGAACCTCTGCTAAGCTTAATCCATTGGAATCATTGGTGAAATTTTCCATACAATGGCGGTCAGCTCGGTCAAGTGGTGAAGGACCTTGAAATATTCAGATAGGAGGTCAATCTGACACTCCTAAAGGAACTCCTAGCGACATCTGGAGGAACCTAAGGGTTGCAAGGGACCCTGGTTGAGAATGGCTGGTCTATAGTATTTGCCACGTGGCAGAAAAAAGTTGAAATAGTGAATTGCGATGTGATGGGCCAGGCTGTCAAGGGTGCCTGGATCACAAGTCCTCCTGAACAGATATACAAATTCTACAAAATATTTCACCTAAACGATGCACACATTGACTGCGTATTTAACTGCTTGGCTGAAGTTCTGGTTTAAAGCGGAACTAAACCCTCCTATCTTTTCCAGCCAAGGAAGCTGCCATCTTGGCCTCTCTTTGATCTGCAACCGCCATGATGCTGTACATGTGATCAGTTATGACACCGCCCATTTAATGGTTTGACAGTTCGGTCAAGCGCACAAGCAAATGTGACAATTAGCATTCCCAGCGTGGCGGGAAAGTAACTGTTTTTTTTGAAAGTGTAAAATTGGTGGGTTTAGTTCCGCATTAATATTGCGATAATGGAGAAATAATTATCGGGTGTTTTTCGAATGATTTAATGACGTTACTAAGTGCTTATATGCTACTCTTAGGTTCTTTATATAATAACAGGTATGCTTGCTAAAATGATTTTGCAGGAAGATGTTATTAGAACAAATTGTTATAACAAATTAGTGTAAGAATAATAATAAAGAATAAATAACAATTTTCTAGTTGAACAAATTGTATTCGTGCGGTGCCTTGTTCTTTTATTATGGGCAGCAGTAAAATACCACATTAAGGCCATTTGATGGAGCTGAGAAGCATAGGAAATAAATATGTGATTGTAACAAGGGATACAATGAAACAATTCTAGACCGTTAGAGGGAATTAGCAAATACATGTAACCATTGTAAGCCTCTAGCGTGCTTTAGGCCCCTTACTCATGGAACGGGCTCCTTTGGAGTCTGCTTGCTCAGCGGGGAATCTGTCCACTGATCCCCGCTGAGCATGGCCGGTCCGTGTCCACTTCGTTTATGCAGAGTGGACACAGACACAACCCGCTCTCCTCTATGGGTGGTCAGACGTAAATGGACCGCCTGCCCGTTTACACTCGACTGCCATCTAATACGATCTGCCAGACAGATGGGGAACGAATCCCCATCTATCTGATTTTAGCAGATAGGATCAGCCCGAATGTCATGGGTGTCAACGGACACATGTCCATTGTCACCCACTGCTCTATAGGCTAGACTTGAGTGACCGACCTGGTCTGCCTGAAAAATTGACAGACGGACCCGATTGGTCCATCTGTGTAAAAGGGCCCTTAGAATTGTAATGCTCTAGTATTCTCCAGAATTGTTACAATGTAACTTACACTATATTGTCAAAAATATTGGGACACCTACCTTTGCAAGTACATGAACTTTAATGGCATCCCAGTCTTAGTCCGTAGGGTTCAATATTGAGTTGGCCCACCCTCTACAGCTATAACAGCTTCAACTCTTCTGGGAAGGCCGTCCACAAGGTTTAGGAGTGTGTCTATGGAAACGTTTGACCATTCTTCCAGAAACGCATATGTGAGGTCAGGCACTGAAGTTGGACGACAAAGCCTGGCTCGTAGTCTCAGCTCTTATTCATCCCATAGGTGTTCTATCAGGTTAAGGTCAGTCAAGTTCCTCCACCCAAAACTCGCTCATCCATGTCTTTATGGACCTTGTTTCGTGCACTGGTCCAAATCATTTGGTGGAGGGGGGGACTATGGTGTGGTGTTGTTTTTCAGGGGTTGGGCTTGATCCCTTAGTTCCAGTGAAGGGAACTCTGAAGGCATCCACATACCAAGACATTTTGGACAGACATTTTGGACAATTTCATGCTCCCAACTTTGTGGGAATAGTTTGGGGATGACCCCTTCCTGTTCCAACATGACTGCGCACCAGTGCACAAAGCAAGGTCCATAAAGACATAGATGAGCGATTTTGGGGTGGAGAAACTTGACTGACCTGCACAAAGTCCTGACCTCAACCCAATAGAACTCCTTTGGCATGAATTAGAGCGAAGACTGCGAGCCAGGCTTTCTTGTCCAACATCAGTGCCTGACCTCACACAAATGAGCTTCTGGAAGAATGGTCAAACCTTCCCATAGACACACTTCTAAACCTTGTGGACAGCCTTCCCAGAAGAGTTGAAGCTGTTATAGCTGCAAAGGGTGGGCCAACTCAATATTGAACCCTACGGACTAAGACTGGGATGCCATTAAAGTTCATGTGCGTGTAAAGGCAAGCGTCACAATACTTTTGACAATATACTGTAATGCATGTACACACTGTCGGACTTTCCGACAGGAAATGTTGGATGTGAGCTTGTTGTCGGAAAGTCCGACTGTGTGTACGCTCCATTGAACATTTGCTGTCGGACTTTCCACCAACAAATGTTTGATAGCAGGTTCTCAAATTTTCCGCGAACAAAACTTTGTTGTCAGAAAGTCCGATCGTGTGTACACAAGTCCGTCGCACAAAAGTTCACGTATGCTCGGAATCAAGCAGAAGGAGCCGCACTGGCTATTGAACTTCCTTTTTCTCGGCTCGTCGTACGTGTTGTACGTCACCGCGTTCCCGCGTTCGTAATTGTTGGCCAACATTTGTGTGACCATGTGTATGCAAGGCAAGTTGGAGCCAACAACCTTAGAACAAAAATCCACGGTTTTGTTGGCGGAAAGTCCGATTGTGTGTACGGGGCATTAGTCTCCTTGCGGTGAGTTTAGAGGTCAGTCAAGCTTATTGGGTGTTCCAAAATAGCAGAAATGAATGTCTCTTGTAATTTAAGATGTGCTGCTTCCACAAAATCGTAAGTGTATGACTTATGTAAAATGTTTATGCTGGGAATAGTCCCACGTTACAATTACCCAGGGTTGGATCTTAAAAGTGTCCACGTTCAGATCCTTGCAAACTGCCGCCATTTCTGCAGGTTTATGCGCATGTTAATTTTTCTACTTTCTAATCTTTACTTTTACTTTGTAGCTCTTCTAAATAAACTTCTAAAACCTTCACCATGAGCGGGGCTTGATGATTTCCTTATCAATTGACTGTGTGTGTGTGTGTCAACAGCCAGAGATGAAAAATACAGCTGACAGATGAGAAAAAGATAGAGAAGGAACAGGATATGAGGCTGCGTATCCGATACAGGAAAAAATATTACAGAGGGTGATACTGGATTATATAAATTTGCAGAATTGTTTCTAAGTCCTGAGCGCAGCTGTGTGTGTGTGTGTGTGTGTGTGGGGGGGGGGGGGGGATCTATGGCTTTTCCAGTAAAACCCATTACAGACACAACTGACCTGACTCCATCACTGACACCTTAATGATGAATGGTTCAGACACGGGATAGCTATAGTGCTAGGCTTTAACACAGACTCAACTTTAAGAGGACCTGTATGTAAGCACAACTATAGGTTCAATCAATAAAGCAGAGAAAAGTACAGCATTAAACCTCAGCAGCCAAATATTAATAATCTGTTACTATCAATCAAAAGCTATTCTAAAAAAAATGCTGTCGTTTAGCGGAACATTTGAAATTTGGCATTCTTATGTCTTCAAAATACAATTTAAAGGCCTGTCATCATTCATGGCAATCTCTGGAATGGCCGGCAAGTCAAGATAGTGCCATGTCTTCCCTACCATCAAGCTTAAAGACACTATATAGTTAAGGGTTGTGGCCAACAAATCTCTACCAGCTTGTGGGAGGACAACCTCATTTTATTGCCCTTGGCCATTCCAAAGCCAAGGGCATTAAAATGAGGTTGTCCTCCCACTCACCCGCCTAACAGCTATACCAGGCTCAACTCTTCTAGGAAGGCTTCACATGAGATGTGTGTCTACGGAAATGTTTGCCAATTCAGCCAAAAGACCATTTGTGAAGTTAGGTACTAATCTTAGAAAAGAAGACCTGGCTTACAATTGACATTCCATATCATGCCTTGGTTGTTCAGTAGGGTTGAGGTCAGGGCTCTATGTGGACTAGAGCTCCTCCAAACCATATTGGTCAATGGCACATATTGGCATTAAAATGAGGTTGATGGAGGTGTCTCTGATGTGATGATATACTATGATTTAAAGGCAGCCCTCTAATATGATGAGGGACCTCTGATGTGACTGTGGGGCTTCAGATGTGATGGGGTTCCTCCTGTGTGATGGGGGGCTTCTAATGTGAAGGGAGGTCATCTGATTTGATGGAGGACCTCTTATGTGATTGTGGGGCTTCAGATCATATGGGGTTCCTTTAATGTTATGAGGGGCCTCTGATGTGATTGGGGACTCTGATTTAAAGGTGAACCTCTAATGTGATGGGTGGCGTCTGGTGTGATTGTGGGGCTTCAGATGTGATGGGGGTTCCTCTGAATGTTATTGGAGGCCTCTGCTGTGATGGAGGACCTCTGATGTTATTGTAAGGCTTCAGATGTGATGGGGTTCCTCTGATGTGAAGGGGGCTCTCTGAGGTAAAGGGGGACCTCTGATTTGATAGGGGGACCTTTGACATGATTGGGACCTCTGATGTGACATTAATGTTTTTAGATTTTAAACTGGGGTGCCTCAGAATGTTGCATACTTTTTAAGCCAGAAAAATGTTGAGAAACGCTACCATAGATGATGCCATCCCTGTAACCTGAATGGCGCTGCAGGCCAAAGCATATATACCCATACATTAGAGTGCAATGCGGTAACAAGTTCTAAAACACGTTTTACCACTGACTACTGCAGTGCAAATGTGTGAACAGGCCCAGAGACTCTGGGGTCATTTGGGAGGAAGGGAAATGAACAAAAATAAGGAGAAGCACACATTCTGTATTGGAGGAAGAGACATATTATTTGTTGATACAGATAAGTCTCCTCACTGGCACAAGATGTACTCACTGCTATTGAACGCTCTGCCGCTAAGTAATGTTCCGACTCTATCAGATGGTGGAGGGGGCCACTATCCACCTCTCTTCATTTATTACCCAACATCTCTCTATCTCGGCCTGACTCCGCACCTAATCAGTGTTGATAAATGGTGCTTCACCTTTGTAACTTTTTGTTGGTGCCCAAAGGCTTTATGTCACATTTGTCATCAAGCCCCTCAGCCTATCTTTTATCCCTTTTGTTTTTAGTTTCTCTCTTTTTTTTTTTTTTTTAGGGAATTTTGGTACTTACTTAAAATGTACCAAATTACTGGATTTAAAAATCCAAAAAGAAATGATCACTGGTGTACTGACACATCACACTCCCACTAAGAGATTCCGAGTAAGATTCAGCACTGGAATATTGTGATAAGCGATTGATAAATATGTAGACTAATTTATCTTTCTATCTTTAAGGAGAAACTCAGTGCTGCAGGTAAAATTGTCTTTGGAGACAAATGGGAAGGTTCCCCTGATATCAAGGCATCAGTTATGTAACCCACTTCAAAAGGAATGTTGGAAGACAATTTATTTAAGAAAAGTATAAGGTTAAGCAATTTTTTTTATTTTTGCTATATTTAAGGGTAAGGTGTCAGGATTAAAAGGATATGAAAGGTAACAATTGTAGATGATGCTGGAAGGTCCCTCAGGGTTGGAGATCACTTGACCAAAGTCAAGGCGTCAAGACATTACTCATGTAACCCGCCCCTAATGTAAACATGGAGCACAATTTATTCAAGAAAAGTATATGGTTAAAGTGGAGTTCCACTCACTTTTACAACTCTTCAGCATCCCTCACTAAATTGTGCACTGTAAACGAATTGGATATTTTTATATTTTTTTTCTCAGCACCTACTGTATATCTGCTGTATTCATTTTTCACTTCCTCCTCCCTGGCCGCGGCCCATCGCATCATTTCCTTTTTGCAATGCCTTCTGGGAAGGGGTGGCAACTTCCTCTGACACTGCCGTTGCTATGGAAACCTGACCTGAAACCTATTACACTGCTTGTGCTGCATTGAGCATGTGCGAGATCTGCAAGGATGAAATCCAGGAAGAAATACAGTCTGGCTTCAGATGCCCACACTTAAGATGGCCACGGCCTGCTGGAATTTTATAAAATAACAAACTACTGCTATAAACTAACAAAACAGACCTTAGTTTACAGACTAACTTTACTAGAATACATTAAGCTTCTGTATTATAGGGGTATTTTTATTTAAAAAGAGTAATTTTGGCCGGAACACCACTTTAAGCAGTTTTTTCACTTTGATTACATTTTGGGGTAAGGTGTTAGGATAGAGTAACAATTTTAGAGGCTATGTCCACTTTAATGGACTTTCTGGCTTGTCATGAGCACCAGATCTTTTTTTTCCAGAATTCCTGATGATGTATTAAATTCTCCCTTAGGTTTGGAGACCACTTGACCAAAGTCAAGACATCAAGACATAAGTAATTTACCCACCACTACAGGAATCTTGGGGTACAATTTATTCAAAAAAGTGTAGGGTTAAGCAATTATTTATTTTTGCTACATATTAGGGTAAAGTTGTAGATGATGCTGTATGTCCACTTTAATGCACTTTTTGGATTGTCATCAGCACAAGATCCTTCTTTCCAGAAAGCCTGTTAATGTATTGAATTCCAGAGACTTCGAAGATGAAAGGGAAAGTCCCTCTGGGCCTGGGCTAAGATTCATTACTGGAATATTGTCATAAGTGATAAATAGATATGAAAACTAAATTCTCTTTGTATCCCTAAAGAGAAATTCAGTGCTGCAGGTAAAATTATCTTTGGAGATAAATGGGAAAGTCCTTCTGGGTTGGAGACCACTTGACCAAAGTCAAAGCATCAAGACATCAGTCATTTAACCCACCACTAATGGAAACACTGAACATAATTTATTCAAGAAAAGTATAGGGTTAAGCAATTTTTTTTATATTTGCTATATTTAAGGGTTAGATGTCAGGATTAAATGGTAACCATTGTAGATGGTACTGTATAGGAATGTCCCTCTGGGAATGAGACCACTTGACTAAAGTAAAGACATGAGTTATGTAACCTACCACTAATGGAAACATGGAGCACAATTTATTTAAGAAAAGTATAAGGTTAATACATTTTTTTAAATTTGTCTAAATATTGGGATAAGGTATCAGGGTTAAAAGGTAGAAAGAGTAACAATTTTAAACAATATGTCCACTTTAATGGACTTTTTGACTTGTCATGAGCACCAGATCCTCCTTACCAGAAAGCTTGTTGATGTATTGGATTCCTGAGTCTTCAGGGATGAAAGGGAAAGCCCCTCTGGGTCTGGGCAAAGATTAATGACTGGAATGCTGCTATAAGCGATGAATGACTATGCAAACTAAATCCTCATTCTATCCCTGAGGAGAAATTCAGTGCTATAGGAAAAAAAAATTATTTTTGGAGACAAATGGGAAGGTCCCTCTGGGTTGGAAACCACTTGACCAAAGTCAAGACATCAGTCATGTAACCCACTGCTAAAGGAATCACAGAGCACAAAATTTATTAAAGAAAAGGATAAGGTTAAGCATTTTTTAAAAAATTTTACTACATATTGGGGTAAGGTGTCAGGATTAAAAGGATAAAAAGTAACAATTTTATAGGATGGGTCCACTTTAATGGACTTTTTGGCTGGCCATGAGTACCAGATCCTCCTTTCCAGAAGTCCCGTCGAAGTATTGAATTCCAGAGTCTTCAGAGACAAATGGGAAGGTCCCTCAGGGTGTGGGCGAAGATTCATTACTGGAATATTGTTATAAGTGATGAATGAATATGAAAACTAAATCCTCTTTCTATCCCTAAGGAGAAATTCAGTGCTGCAGGTAAAATTCCAGGCATTAACACTGTTTCATCAGCATTCAAAGGTTCTCCGCACCAGTGGTTACAATCCCAGAGCACAGAACGTTTGAATAAGCATCTGTGTCTCACCTTGCTTCGCAGTTAAGAACACAGAGCTGTGCGTACACCTTAATCTTTAGATCTTAAAGCGGAACTCTGGCCTTAGCTTCTGCCTTCCACAAATGTACAGACCCCACTCCTCCGGACTGACACCCACCCATCAAGGCATTTTGATATTTTCTTAACTCTTCCCAAGAGCCAGCACACTGCTTGCATCAGGACTGAGGGCTCTTGGCGCCGACTCAGAGAGGAAACAATCAGGTAAGTCCCGGTGCCTGTGTAGTTGTTCACTTTGTTCCCACATGTCTGACCCAGATCAGCTGCACCCTCTTAAGGAAACTTGAAATAGGCAGCCGCACATCGCAATGGGATACCAATAAAAACTTCTTACCATAACCTGGTTATGACTAAGCACAAGATGTGTGGAACATGTTAACCTTCTGTTCATTCATGTGACTGCATCTGTCTGGTATCCCGTTGCGGTGTGCAGCTGCCTATTCCAAGTTTCCTTGTCTGTCGCTGTGGCGAGCTGGGCCAGCGCCTGTGGGGTTACCTGCTGTGGGATCTCCTCAGCAAACCTGGAGCCGTGATTTCTCCTCCTCCTCTTACCTTGTGACTTGTTGCAAAGTTTTGCAGTCTGATAAGAGAGGGAGAGGAGACTCCAAGAAAGAGCAAGAGGACCTATCTTCTGGAAGGTTTTACTAAAGGACGGTCTATGTGGACAGCTTTACCCCAGATGCCTGCATACTTAGATGTGCCTCTTTTAATCATCAACCATGTGATTTGATAAATGTTGTACCTTCATTAAATGTAGCCATATTGCTACACTAATGCCGCGTACACACGATCGGACATTTCGACCGGACGGGTCTGACAGACTTTCAAGCGTACTTTCGACGGACCTTTGACGGACTTCCGACGGACTTTCTATTGAACGGACTTGCCTACACACGATCACAACAAAGTCCGACGGATTCGTACGTGATGACGTACACCAGACTAAAATCAGGAAGTTGATAGCTAGTAGCCAATAGCTGCCCTAGCGTTGGTTTTTGTCCGTCGGACTAGCATACAGACGAGCGGATTTCTTGGTCCGGCGGAGTTACGGCGTAAAGATTTTAAGCAAGTTCCAAATCTAATGTTCGTCAGATTTGCGACTGGAAAAGTCCACTGAAGATCCAGTGAAGCCCACACACGATCGGATTGTCCGTCGGACCAGTCCGGACGAAAAGTCCGGCCGTGTGTACGCGGCATTAGAGGCGCCTCTCTTCTCTTTTATACTCTGTAGCTCCTGCTGGATTTTGCTTCTAATCCCCTTGTGGGGGCTTCCAATTGTGGATGGACATTTTATGGTTACACAACCTGGTCACATTGCTATAAACTTTTTATATGGACTATAAACGGAAGGACTTATGAATAAATGGTTGTGGAACGAATCATCTGAGTCTCTATTATTTCTTATGGGGAAATTCGCTTTGATATACAAGTGCTTTGGAATACAAGCATGCTTCCGGAATGGATTATGCTCGCAATCCAAGGTTTTACTGCATATGCTTTTATACGGTACATTTGTTTATAAGATTTAAGTTGGTATCACATATAGGGCAACACTTATTTTTATGTTTGAATGTTACACAATGCCCTGTCAAGTTGTAGTGGTAGCATCTGTCTACGCCTAATGACTGTAGCGCAGTCATTTTATTTGAACATCTATATTGTGACATGTAAGGAATTTATTCATGCAGTCCTTAGTTAAGGAATTATTTTTCAAACTTCCACCCCTTATCCATCCTAAACACTGTACATATGGTAAAAGGGACATATTATTAAAGGAGAAGTACGTGGAAAGCTTGTCTGGCTGTACTTCTCCTGTGGATCACGGGATTACAGTTTGTTCTGGTTCCTGTTACCGGTTTCGGCTGAGGTCACAGAGCCGGTCCAGGCTCGGGCAAGATCAGAACAATATGGTTGGGATCCACCCACAACCCTGGACCGACACCCGGCTCAACCTCTCAGCTAGGGATGTGGGGGCATAGCAGAGAGCTCTCTGCTCCCGCAGTTCTGAGAACCAAGGGATCAGTGGTCTTTGATCGCTCAGTTCTCAGCCTTAGAGCCGGCGGGGGACATATGCTGCATCCACCTAGGTAAGTATGATTCTTGAAAAAAAAATCCTCAACTTCTCTTTTAAAGCAGTGAATCTCACGTTCACCAAACATTCACTGCAGCTGAATCTTCCAGCTGAATATGTTTCCAATAACAGTGATTGATTCACCACCAGCGAAAGTTTGTTGAAAGTCACCTCCGACGCTTTATTAATAAGCCTCTAAGTCTTTCCTCCATCTCGCCGCATAGATTTTGGAACCCTGAAAAGTTTACATTCTCTAAAAGGCAAAAAAGAAAAGTAAAACCGAAGTTTCTCCTGAAACTGAAGAGGGGGAATGAAACTCCACGGAGGCGGCTGATTTATGGCGCGGAGCTCCGGTTGAGCAGCACGCCATTCTTTTAAAAGATTTAACGCCCTTTGATCGGGTCGGGCGATTTTGAAAGAGGACAGGGGAGGAGGTTTATGTTCAAAGCGAAATCTTCGGATATGTTTTTAATCTCAAAGACCGCATCAAACATTTTGCCAATATTTCAAGCGCTCTATAAATAATGCATGGAGAATAGGAAACCTGAAACTCAGAGAAAAGAGATTAGGAAGGAAGGAATTGTCCTTTCCCTACTCATAATCATTATGTACATATAATCCTCTATCCCCTCCGGCATCATTAAAGCTAAAGTGTAATTCCACCCCTGTGTACGTTTTAGAGAGATAGCTTTTTTTCCTTTGTGCCCTCTACTGTCTGTAAAAAATGCTCACTGTTAGTTTTGATTTTGTCTACATCTTTTGAATTAGTGAAAACACAAAAAGAGACGGAGACACAAGTGCCACCGACTTATGGCCCGTACACACGATCGGACTTTCCAACAACAAAACCGTGGATTTTTGTTCGAAGGATGCTGGCTCCAACTTGTCTTGCATACACACGGTCACACAAATTTTGGCCAATAAGTACGAACGTAGTGACGTAGAAGACGTCCGTGATGTCTCCATTACGAATGCTAGTTATATCTCCGGCTCGTACTTGATTTCGGGCAAGCATGGACTTTTGTCCGATGGACTTGTGTACACGCGATCGGAAAGTCAAACATTTGTTGGCGGAAAATTTGAGAACCTGCTAGCTAACATTTATTGACGAATGTCCGCCAACAAATGTTCGATGGAGCATACACACGGTCGGACTTTCCGCCAACAAGCTCACATCCAACATTTGTTGTCGGAAAATCCGATCGTGTGTACGCTAAGTGTAGCAGATTTAGTATTAAAAATAAAAAACAATGTTCCTTCAGGAAGATCCTCAGACTCATGTTGTCTCCCAACTTTATTCATTACTACTCAATGCTTTGTCCCCTGACCTTCCTACCTACACGCATGTATAGGAATCAGAGCTACGGCACTCTATTTTCCTTGCAGATTGGCATAAGTGTTTTACTGTATTTTAACTCCTAAACTTTCCCTTGCCACTACAACTCAAGAAAAGGTGTTTAAACTGGTGGATAGATTCCAAACCAGCAGGTGGCAGCCTCTCGACAGTCAAGCCTAGGATATCTCCTGCAGACAGCATCTTGTCCTGGATCAGCAACCAAGCTGTGCACTGCAAAGAAACCTCATGGCGGAAGGCGGACATCAGATCTTCAGGCTTGATAAAGGGGTACCACCACCCTGAAACACGTTGTCATGCTGCTCTGATGCCCGGCTTACACCCTACAGCTTCCTTGGTAATCCAGTCTAGCCTGTGGAAAAGCTGCCACCTGCTGGTTTGGATTATATGTGCTTTTTGGGAATTATTTTTTAAAATGGTTTTTATTAATAAATCTGCTACACTTAGTTGGTGGTGCTTGTGTTAATCTCTCTTTGTGTGCTTTCACATGGTTCCATTGTGGAGGATATCCTAATCCTGTATTAGACTACGGACCCTGCATTATTCTTGATGATGTCAAAGGACCTTAGACTGCTGGGGAGAAGGAGGGAATAGGCAGCGAGGACTGGTTTCCTAGAGCTCAGCTTTAATGGACTTTAATTAGACTCCATTTACAATACTGTGTCCTGTTTCCATCTTTCTACAATATAAATGCTGCAGCAGCTTAATACCATATAAAGTCCAATAAAGACCTCTATGACTAAGCCCCGGTGGGTGGGGCGAAACATGTCGGGTAGTGTGGCTTGTGAAGTGGTGCAAAGCTGAGGACATCTCACACATGTTAACTGGATTGGGAGTGCGGCGATTTTTCTAAGCATTCTATACACTGCTGGATGGTGATATTTTCATCCGACACCCCATTCGTGAGTACCAGCGGGACTATACACATTGTCTTTTTTTTTGCTTAGAGCAGCACTACAAGTAGTAACAAGTCACATATAAAGTCCATTATTTGTCATTTCAACACCCTGCTGATGTCTGGGTACCATTGAGGAAATATCCCTCATTTCCTGTCCCAAAGACCCAACAGGATGTCAGAGAATGACTACCAGATGTTTGGCAGAAATGCCCATGCAGGCAGAATGGCTCACAGAAAAGCGCATACGCGCAGACTTCTTGGCAGGATGGTGACTAGGCACATGAATGTGCACAGGAATGCGCGTGCATGTCAGCATGGGAGCACACTCAATGAATGTTGGTGCCAGGTGGACTTTTTAAGGAGGCTCCTGCTCATGTTCCAATGCTGACCGGTCTTTCACCTGTTCCTTGTGTCCTGTATTACTCTGCTTGTTCCCGTGCTGCTGACCCGGCTTGCCTCTGACCTGAACTTGGATCCTGCTTCTGTTCTGTCGCCAGTTCCTGACCCCAGCTCCATTCTCGACCATGTCTCTGTCTTATGACTTGCTGCCTACCTGCTGCTGAGCTGGGTTATCCCTGTGACCATGCTGCTGTTACCGGCCCTGCTCTCAAATCTGCTTCAAATGCCTATCCGGCTGTCATCTGTACCAGCTCTGCTCATTACCATGAGTTCCTGTCTCAAGCCTGCTTGGGGCTCTGACAAGCAGCGGCGGCCAGTCCATAAGGGGTGCACGGGTGCCGCCCCCCTAATCTCCATGCAGGCACCCGACACATAGAGTTCGACAAGGTTTTTTTTTTTTCTTTTTGAAGCACATGATTAGAGTCGGAGGCTCTAATTGGCTTCAAAAAGGTTGGGCTCAGGGCGCAGAGCACAGCACCCCAGACCCCACCCACTTCCTGCTTCTCCTCCCGGCCAAACAGGACAGGAAGCGGGTCCTAAGACCAGATTGGCGGGAAGGAGAACTCAGGGAAGCAGCCGAAGCCACCCGTGACCTGGACGGAGTAAGTGCGGGGCTGGCGGGCTGGCAAGCAGGCGAGCAGGGCTGGTAAGTGGGTGGGGGGTGGGGGTTTTGTTTTCTGCCCCCCCCCAAAAAAAATTGGAGCATCAGCCGCCACTGCTGACAAGCCTTGCACCTGGAACCTGCAGCCTGTGGAGTGCCCCTTAAACTTTGGCTGGATCTCATGTACAGCTACTGTTCCTGACCTGATGTTCTGCCAGCCTGCCAGGGTCTGCATCTTCTGCTGCAAGCACTTCCACCTTCAGCGGGACCTGGGCTGGACATACAAGCAAGGCCAACCTCACAATTTCAGTCTCCGGCCAGATATGTGACACAGGAAGTTAAATAAAGTTTCCCTTTGTTGCAGTGGCGGCCCATCCATAGAGGGTGCACGGGCCCGCCTCCCCTATACATGCCTCCGGCCCCCTGATCTACATGTCAGTAGCATCAGACCATGGATTCCAATGTGGCGTGGGTGTTTTTTTTTAAGCACCTGATTAGAGCCAGAGGCTCTAATAGGCTTCAAAAAAGGGTGGCCTGGGAGCACAGAGCCCACCCAGTTGTGTGACCATAGCCAATTAATTTTTACTATTATCACACTAAAGTTCCTCCCCGCCAATCAGGAGGCAGGTCTGTGAGACTTGTCTCCTGATTGTCCAAAGCATCAGGCGATCTTATTGGATGCCTAGCGCTTTGGCGGAAGAGGAGACACACGAAGGAAGCTGGAGGAGCAGACACCGGAGCCGCCTTGGCCGGTCCCTGCACACCAGGAGAGGATACCACAGCCCCGCCAAAGGAGTGGGTAAGTCCTGGACGGTGGGGGTTGGGTTGGGGGTGCTGTTTCAGTGCTGTGTCGCCGGGGGTTGTTTATTATTTTGAGTATTATAGTGTTGCTGTTGTTTTTTCGGTGCTGTTGGTAATATAATGATTACTCTAAAGCTATTATTAGTTCTCTTTTCCCCCCCATTTGGGCAATTTACATATAACAAATTGTCTTTGCCTTTTAATATGTATAGATAGCATGTGCAAATTGCACTAATGCGCTGCTGGGACTTATTTGCATAAGTAGCAGACAGACATTTAATATAAGGCATAATATTACAATAACCAGATAAGGGAGACACGGCTAAACCACGCAGGCCGTATGTGGTGGCGGCAGTTTGACGCATGTACAATTATTAGTAATCTCTGCACACTGATGAAGAGATGTGGGAATAATCCTTTTAATAACGGGAAAATGGATCCACGTACAAAAGAAAAATGAGAGACAATATCTTACACGGCCCGGCCTGAAAAACACATTTGTTAACCGGCTTCAACTATTATCTACAGACTTTCATGTATGGTCACCACAGCTGATCCAGAGAAAGAAAAACAAAATGTAAAAAAAAAAAAAAAGATGACAGCCAAAGAACCCTTTACCTAAAGCAGTTGTAAACCTCTGAAATGAACAAAGCATATCCTTCTATAGAGTGTACTTACAGTGCCTTGCAAAAGTATTCACCCCCCTTGGCTTTTTACCTATTTTGTTACATTACAGCCTTTAGTTCAATGTTTTTTTTTTTTTTTATCTGAATTATATGTGATGGATCAGAACACAATAGTCTAAGTTGGTGAAGTAAAATTAGAAAAATATATACATAAAACTATTTTTCAGAAATAAAAAAACTGATAATTGGCATGTGCGTATGTATTCACCCCCCTTTGTTATGAAGCCCAACAAAAGCTCTGGTGCAACCAATTACCTTCAGAAGTCACATAATTAGTGAAATGATGTCCACCTGTGTGCAATCTAAGTGTCACATGATCTGTCATTACATATACACACCTTTTTTGAAAGGCCCCAGAGGCTGCAACACCTAAGCAAGAGGCACCACTAACCAAAACACTGCCATGAAGACCAAGGAACTCTCCAAACAAGTAAGGGACAATGTTGTTGAGAAGTACAAGTCAGGGTTAGGTTATAAAAAAAAATATCCAAATCTTTGATGATCCCTAGGAGTACCATCAAATCTATCATAACCGAATGGAAAGAACATGGCACAAAAATGCCAAGGGGGGGTGAATACTTTTGCAAGGCACTGTACCTTTTTCCAAAGCACCTATTGTGATCGCTCCTCTCTTATTAAGTGGCGGCTGGTGCTCCAAACAAACCCCCGCTCGCTCGCCCGCTAGCCCGCTAGGTCGGCACTTACCCCATCCAGGTTGCAAGCGGCTTCCCCGAATTCTCCTCCGGGCCAATCTGGTCCCTTTTTCTCCCGCTTCCTGTCCTGATTGGCCGGGAGGAAAAGCAGGAAGACGATAGTGAACGTTGGGTGGGTGGGCTCACCGCACCCCGAGCCCAACCTTTTTGAAGCCAATTAGAGCCTCAGGCTCTAATCATGTGCTTAAAATAAAAACTCATAGAAATTCTTTCATCCGTTGCCTCTCATGGAGATTAGGGTTGCGGCATCCCTGCGCCCTTTATGGACCGGATGCCACTGCTCTCATTCTTATGCTATCAACGAGTCATTTCTGACAGTCTATGCCGACACCAGACAATCCCAGGAGCACTCCCCGCCCCCCTCTAGCACACAGCAGGTGATTGTCAGCTGTGTATGTTTCCCTGGGAGACTGTGTAGATGGGGTGCTTCCTTTCCCTCCACTCAGGTCACAGATAACACTCAGCTGTGCAGTGTGTGGCATCAAACCCCTGCATCTTTAAATTACATGTATATTCTGTACTTTGAAGAGCTGCTGAGGAGAAGAGGATGTAGATAAACAGGTACAACCTATGTGGGAGCATTTATTCCATCTACGTGCATCACCTGAGGCCAGTCACTTCACAGGGCATATGTAAGGGTTTACAACCACTTTAAAGCGATTGTAAAGTCTCTTTTTTTTTTTCCTATAAAAATAACAAACATGTTATACTTACCTGCTCTGTTGCAGTGGATTTGCACAGAACAGCCCGGATCCTTCTCTTCTAGTATCCCTCTTTTGTGCTCCTGGCCCCTCCCTCCCGTTCAGCGCCCCCACAGCAAGCAGCTTGCTATGGGGGCACCCAAGCAAAGTCACAGCTCCCTGTGTCCATTCAGACAAGGAGCGCCAGCCCAGCCTGACCCCCCTCTCCCCTGGTTGGCTAGCTTACTTTGATTGACAGCAGCAGGAGACAATCTGCTGTGTCTCAGCCAATCAGGAGGAGAATCTCAGAGAGCTGAGACACGCATAGACATCTCTGGACAAAGAGGGACCTCAGGTAAAAGTCTACAAACCTCCATGTAACCCATGCAATAAAGGGAGAAAGGTGCCATGGAAGATACCATGGAAGTCGGCTAAAACATTGTTTTATTATTGCATGTGAACAGTCAAAAAATCCAACGCGTTTCGGCCATCAGGCCTTAATCATGGCTCATGGCATCAGCTTTTCTCCCTTTTTTGTCTGGTGAACACTGGTTAGTACTTAGACTCCACACCCCAGGTGAGCCTGCATCATCCACTAGGGTGACTGCCTGTGTACCTATCCTGCTGGTCAGTGGTAGTTGCGCAGAGTAACAGAGAGGTGAGCTAATCGCCGTGCTGCTCTCCTTTTACTGTAAGAGGTAGTGGAGAGAAGAGTGGAAAGGAGAGAATAAGGGCAGAAAAGAAAAGTAGAGAAGAAGAGAGTAGTGGAGAGGAGAGTGGGAAAGGAGAGACTAAAGGTAGAAGAGAAGAGTAGAGAAGAAGAGAGTAAAAGGTAGTGGAGAGAAGAGGGGGAAAGGAGAGACTGAGGATAGAAGATAAAAGTAGAGAAGAAGAGAGTAGTGGAGAGGAGAGTGGGAAAGGAGAGACTAAAGGTAGAAGAGAAGAGTAGAGAAGAAGAGAGTAAAAGGTAGTGGAGAGAAGAGGGTGAAAGGAAAAACTGAGGATAGAAGAGAATAGTAGAGAAGAAGAGAGTGTAAGAGCTGGTGAAGAGGGGGGAGGGAGATACTGAGGGTAGAAGCAAAGAGTAGAGAAGGAGTCAGTAAGAGGTAGTGGAGAGAAGAGTGGAAAGGAAAGAATAAGGGCAGAAAATAAGAGTAGACAAGAAGAGTAAGAGTAAGAGGTGGTGGAGAGAAGAGGGGGAACGTGGAGACTGAGGGTAGGAGAGAAGAGTAGAGAAGAAGAGAGTAGTGGAGAGGAGAGTGGGAACATAGAGACTGAGGGTAGATGAGAAGAGTAGAGAAGTAGAAGGTAGTAGAGAGGGGAGTGGGGACAGAGAGACTGAGGGTAGAAGAGAAGAGTAGAGAAAAAGAGAGCAGTTGAGAAGAGAGTGGGAACGGAGAGACTGAGGGTAGACAAGAAGAGTAGAGAAGAAGGGGGTAGTGGAGTGGAAAGCGGGGACAGAGAGACTGAGGGTAGAAGAGAAGAGTAGAGTAGAAGAGAGTAGTGGAGAGGAGAGTGGGAACGGAGAGACTGAGGGTAGACGAGAAGAGTAGAGAAGAAGAAGGTAGTAGAGAGGAGAGTGGGAAAGAAGAGACTGAGGGTAGACGAGAAGAGTAGAGAAGAAGAAGGTAGCAGAGAGGAGAGTGTGGACAGAGAGACTGAGGGTAGAAGAGAAGAGTAGAGAAGAAGAGAGTAGTGGAGAGGAGAGTGGGAACATAGGTACTGAGGGTAGACTAGAAGAGTAGAGAAGAAGAAGGTAGTAGAGAGGAGAGTGGGGACAGAGAGACTGAGGGTAGAAGAGAAGAAGAGCGTAGTGGAGAGGAGAGTGGGAACGGAGAGACTAAGGATAGACAAGAATAGTAGAGAAGAAGAGGGTAGTGGAGTGGAGAGCGGGGACAGAGAGACTGAGGGTAGAAGAGAAGAGTAGAGAAGAAGAGCATAGTGGAGAGGAGAGTGGGAACGGAGAGACTGAGGGTAGACAAGAAGAGTACAGAAGAAGAGGGTAGTGGAGTGGAGAGCGGGGACAGAGAGACTGAGGGTAGAAGAGAAGAGTAGAGAAGAAAAGAGTAGTGGAGAGGAACGTGGGTCGGAGAAACTGAGGGTAGACGAGAAGAGTAGAGAAGCGAGGAGCTGAGTAGAGGTAAAGAGAGAAACAAATATTTTGTGGGAGGGGAGAAGAGGAGTGCTAGCGGGAAGGGCAATACCGGAGAAGAGATGGTTCTGTACATACAGTACCATTTTTCTCTCTTTTTTATACTTTTTTAGTATTTTTTATTCTAGCTTTTTTTTTTTTATATTGCTGAATGAATTTCACTTCATAGTTCTTCTGACCTCGGCTCGGAAAAACAAACACATCTATTCTTCTACATAAACAGCCGAGGAGCTTATTAATATTTGTTTACTTCTGTAATCCTACAATCTAAACTCTTAAAAACCGCCAAGAAAAATCGTTTGAACTCTCTCCGTAATAACTTTTTTTGCCCCATGGGAAGTTGGAGATGATGTGTTACGGCGGCTCGTTGGCGACACCGCCACATATTGAGAGGAAAATAACAGATGATTTCAGAGGGACGGAATGAAAGGCAGAGCGCGGCGGATCTATAAGTCTTTATGAGGATACATAAAAAAAAAATAGTAATTCTTTTTATGTCAAAATGTTGTCCTGTTTACTTTCAGTATGTAAATAATCTGCTTATTCCTTTCTAGTGCTCCATACATAATGTATGTTGCTTTCCCTCTAAAGTCTTTAATAAACATGAATTCATCATCTTCCTGTTGTGTGTGCTTTTTGCTATCAAAGAGTTCTGGAAAGTTCCTGGGTCAGATAAGATGCGTAGACGCACCCTGCAAAGCTCAGTGGGGCAGGTGGGGATGACCGGAGACAAATCCAGAATTTGTCGCCTGGAATTTTTATTTTTTAATTAACGTTGTTACGCCAGCGGTGTTTACAATGCCGAAAAAGCCGGTAGAGTTGGCCTAAAAAACCCCAGCATGGGGGATGTGCAAGCAAAGGAAGGATACAAACAAAGCGTTATCATGCTGTATTTTGTTAACATAGCCAAATCAATTTCTACCTGTTCTGACTGCAAGACGGGTTATAATTTATTTATCAGATCATTTTGAAAAGTTTTTGCTACTCCTTAGGCTTGTTACATCCACTGAAATTAATGTTTACTCTTGCCCTAGGTTTTGTCAGTATGCATTCCAACTAAAGTGGGCACCAAACCAAAATTGGTGAGAGTCCAAAGTGGTATTTTATTGGACAAGGAAGGACAAAAGAAAAGAAAAAGAAAAAAAAGAAAAAAGAAAAAAAAAAAAAAACACCAGGTAACAATGTGTTTTAGGGTGCGACACTTTCTCTTCATTGGGGCTCTAAATGAGCTAAATATCACATAAGGGCCTGGACTTGAACCTGGGACCCCTGCTGTGTCTGGCAATGACTCTTCTCACTGAGCTACTGGACATCACCCTGTCTGATTGATTGGACAACCCTCTCTTGTGCCTTGATTTCCGTTGATCCTTGAACTCTTTGTTCCTTCCATGAACTTCCTGGTTTAAGCCATGTCTCTGCACTTCCTGTTTGCCAGATTATTGTGCTCTCTCCAGCCAATATTTTACTCCTGTCTTCCCTGCTGCTGTCCATATTTTGCTACTACTTGTTATTGACCCTTGGCTTGTTCCTCAACCTCGCTTCTGCCTGATCCCAACTTGCAACTTCTCATTACTGAGCTTTGGCTTGTTTACTGACTAGGCTTCTGTTTTAGGGTGTTTTAGCCATGTCTCTGCACTTCCTGTTTGCCAGATTATTGTGCTCTCTCCAGCCAATATTTTACTCCTGTCTTCCCTGCTGCTGTCCATATTTTGCTACTACTTGTTATTGACCCTTGGCTTGTTCCTCAACCTCGCTTCTGCCTGATCCCAACTTGCAACTTCTCATTACTGAGCTTTGGCTTGTTTACTAACTAGGCTTCTGTTTTAGGGTGCAGCACTTTCTCTTCATTGGGGCTCTAAAATGAGCTAAATATCACATAAGGGCCTGGACTTGAACCTGGGACCTCTGTTGTGTCTGCTAATGACTCTTGTCACTGAGCTACTGGACACTGGACAGCATCCTCTCTGATCCATTGGACAACCCTCCCTTGTGCCTTGACGTCTGTTGATCCTAGAACTCTTTGCTCCTCCCATGAACTTCCTGATTTAAGCAATGTCTCTGCACTTGCTGTTTGCTAGATTATTGTGCTCTCTCCAGCCAATATCTCATGCCTGTCTTTCCTGCTGCTGGCCATATTTTGCTACTACTTGTTATTTGTTATTGACCCTTGGCTTGTTCCTTGACCTCCCTTCTGCCTGATCCCAAATTGCAAGTTCTCATTACTGAGCTTTGGTTTGTTTACTGACTAGGCTTCCGTTTTAGGGTGCTGCACTTTCTCTTCATAGGGGCTCTAAAATGAGCTAAATATCACATAAGGGCCTGGACTTGAAAGTGGGGCCTCTTCTGTGTCTGGCAATGACTCTTGTCACTGAGCTACTGGGCAGAACTGTGTCTGATCCATTGGACAACTCTCTCTTGTGCCTTGACTTCTGTTGATCCTTTCACTCTTTGCTCCTCCCATAACCTTCCTGATTTAAGCCATGTCTCTGCACTTCCTGTTTGCTGGATTATTGTGCTCTCTCCATCCAGTATCTCACTCCTGTCTTCCCTGCTGCTGTCCATATTTTGCTACTACTTGCTAATGTCCCTTGGCTTGTTCCCCGACCTCGCTTCTGCCTGATCCCAACTTGCAACTTCTCATTACTGACCTTTGGCTTTTTTACTGACTAGACTTCCATTTGATCCCTACCTGCTTATATGCTACTGGAACCCCAGCTTGCTCACCTTCTGGAGGGTGATCCTGTGGACCACGACCTGATACTCAGCAAAATCCATCTCCACCATTAGGAGCTCTGGTGAGCACCAACTGGAACAGGTGCATCCGAGCTGCTAACTCTGATTTAATGCCTGGTGAGCCTGAAGAACACAGCACTCAGCCTGGGAAGTCTCTGCAAACCTCCATGTAATCCATGCAAAAAAGGGAGAAAGGCTGATGCCATGGAAGTCGGCTAAAATATTGTTTTATTATTGCATGTGAACAGTTAAAAAAGCCAACGCGTTTTGGCCATCAGGCCTTAATCATAGCTCATGGCATCAGCCTTTCTCCCTTTTTTGTCTGGTGAACACTGGTTAGTACTTAGACTCTGCACCCCAGGTGAACCTGCGTCATCCACTAGGGTGACTGCCTGTGTACCTATCCTTCTGGTCGGTGGTAGTTGAGCAGAGTAACAGAGAGGTGAGCTCATCGCCATGCTGCTTCTCCTTTCACTGTCCAATCACAGGCTGGGGGGGGTCCGGGACAGCCTGGGCTCAGAAAAAGTGGGCTAAATGATGATGGCCATTGGACTGAGGACATCTAGTGGCAGAAAAGAAGTACTGCAGGGGACAACCTTGGATTGAAGCAGATTGTTGCAGCAAAAGTTGATATTATATTATATTATCTTTTAATGGGTCAGTCATTTTTATCCTATTTTTGGCTGAACTTCAACTTTAAATATTTTTACGTTTCCAGCTCTTTGACAAAAACTGGGTAAATATTCACTTATTTTTACTTCCAGTTTTTCATTCTATCATCAATCCCCCATGCCTCTGATTGGAATGGTGATGGATTCAGCTGTAGGTGGATGTGCCGTCCAGGTTGTTACATTGTTTTTCTTTTCTCAGTAGTCATCTCACAAATTTCTTTCAGACTTGACCTTATGAAATCTCATCGGAGATTGGCATCAAATACAAGACGTGCGCTGACGGACGTGAGCCGTGGCGCTTTGTTATTTACTCTTCAGACGTTTGATTCGAGTGGTTGATATATGGCTTATGCAGGTGCTAAGCAATTTGTCATGAATGCACTCAAATGCTGAAAGATCTGTAATGCTTTATGGTAAGAGGAAAAAAAAAATTAAAACCAGAGCAAATAGCTCTAAAATACTGATGAAATTAAAGGGGAAGTAATGTGGGTTTTCAGGTAGCACAGAATTGATGTTAGTAGAGTAACCTTCATTCCTATTTTTACATGCATGTAATGCAATCATTTCATACTGCCTCTGCCTATTTTTCTTGTTTTGGGTCATTCGTTATGATCGCAATTTGTAAATTAGGAAATTCGAAAATTCAAAAATCTGAAAATAAGAAAGAAAATCCGAAAATTCAAAAGAATAACTAACTAACCAATAATAACGAATTATTAAATTATAGGTATTGCAATTTCCTTTCAAATTTGGCTGTTAGTGAACATAACCAATACAAATGTATCCGAAGTTACGAATTATCCGAAATAACGAATGCCATATCTAAACAAATGGAACAAATTAATAATAAATAATACTAATATGTTTTTTATTATTGGAAGGGAATTCCACATCCTTGCCACTCTTATGCCGCGTACACACGAGCGGACTTTCTATCCTACTTGGTCCGGCACACTTTCCGACGGACTTTGTCCGCCAGGTGCGCCGGACTTTAAAACGAACGGACTTGCCCACACACGCCGGGATTTTCCGGCGGGCTAAGTCCGCCCGTCTTTCCGACGGACTTTCGCCGGAGTTCCGGCGGACTTTCAGAATGAACGGACTTGCCCACACACGGACAAGTCCGTTCATTTTGAACGTGACTCAGGTGCGACGGGACTAGAAAAGGATGTCAATCTTGCCGCTTTTATCGGCTAGATTGACACCTTGCGAGCCCCGTCGCGGGGCATACCAGGCCCTTAGGTCTGGTATGGATTATAAAGGGGAACCCCGCTACGCCGAAAAAACGGCGTGGGGTCCCCCCTAAAATCCATACCAGACCCCGATCCGAGCACGCAGCCTGGCCGGTCAGGAAAGGGGGTGGGGACGAGCGAGCGCCCCCCCCCCCCTCCTGAACCGTACCAGGCCGCATGCCCTCAACATGGGGGGTGGGTGCTTTGGGGGAGGGGGGCGCCCTGCGCCCCCCCCCCCAAAGCACCTTGTCCCCATGTTGATGAGGACAAGGGCCTCTTCCCGACAACCCTGGCCGTTGGTTGTCGGGGTCTGCGGGCGGGGGCTTATCGGAATCTGGGAGCCCCCTTTAATAAGGGGGCCCCCAGATCCCGGCCCCCCACCCTATGTAAAGGAGTATGGGGTACATGGTACCCCTACCCATTTACCTAGGAAAAAAGTGTAAGTAATAAAACACATCACACAGGTTTTTAAAATATTTTATTAAACAGCTCCGGGGGGGGGGTCTTCTTCCGGCTTCGGGGGTCCCTCCGCTTCATCTTCTCCCGGCGTCCGGTTGGTTCTTCTCCGCTCTCCGGCCTCTTCTCCCGGTGTCGCAGGTCTTCGGCCGGCCCCTCCGCTCTCTTCATGTAGCTCTATTGCGAGCGGAGGTCCGGACTTCTTGGCTTCTTGGCTTCTTGGCTTCTCTTCTCTTCTCTTCCCCTAGATGTTGACACGACGCTCTCTCCGGCTGGACTGGTCTCTGAGGGCTGCGTTGTGACTTATATAGGCGGAGACCCCGCCCCCATATGATGTCACAGTCCCTGGGCATGCTGGGACTGTGACGTTTTAGGGGGCGTGGTCGGGGGGCGTGGTCG